>NC_090817.1:52308185-52608476 GCF_000390325.3 Nicotiana tomentosiformis
TTGGTGTTGCCTATGGGTCGGGGGTCTTACACTATGTATTGTGACACATCGCGTATTTGGCTTGGCATGGTGTTGATGCAGGACAGTAGGGTAATTACCTACGTGTCTCGGCAACTGAAGGTTCATGAGAAGAATTATCTGGTGCATGACTTGGAATTGGATGCTATTATTTATGCATTGAAGATTTGGAGGCACTATTTGTACGGTGTTCCATGTGAGGTCTATACTGACCTCTGGAGTCTCCGGCATCTGTTCAAGCAGAAGGATCTTAATTTGAGGCACCAGAGATGGTTAGAGTTGCTGAAAGACTATAATATCACTATTCTGTATCATACTGGGAAGACCAATGTGGTGGCCGATGCCTTGAGTAGAAAGGCGGATAGTATGGGTAGTTTGGCATATCTACCGATAGCGGAGAGGCCACTAGTCATGAATGTTCAGGCCTTGGCCAACCAGTTCGTGATATTGGGTGTTTCAGAGCCTAGTCGGGTTCTAGCTTGTGTGGTTTCTCGGTCTTCCTTGTATGAGCGCATCAGAGAGCATCAATATGACCACCCCTATTTGCTTGTCCTTAAGGACATGATATAGCATGGCGATGTCAAGGAGGCCCTGATATATGTGCCCAGTGTAGATGGACTGCATGAGTTGATTCTTGAGGAGGCCCACAGTTCGCGGTATTTTATTCATCCGGGTACCGCTAAGATGTATCAGGATTTGAGGCATCATTATTAGTGGAGAAGAATGAAAAACAATATAGTGGAGTATGTGTTTTGTGGTAAGAAAGATATAGTGGAGTATGTAGCTCGGTGCTTGAACTGTTCACAGGTGAAGTATGAGCATCGGAGGCCGGGCGGTTTGCTTCAAAGACTTGAGATTCCCGAGTGGAAGTGGGAGTGTAATACATGGATTTCATTGTTGGGCTCCCACAGACTTTGAAGAAATTTGACATAGTGTGGGTGATTGTGGATAGGATGATAAAGTTGGCATATTTCATCCCAATGGTGACTTCCTATTCTTTGGAGCAGCTAGCTCAGATCTATATCTGTGAGGTTGTTCGTCTCCATGGCGTGCCGGTGTCCATTATCTCCGATCGAGGCACGCAGATTACATCGCATTTCTGGAAGCCGTGTAGCGTGATTTCAGCTCACGGGTTGAGTTGAGTACATCATTTCACACCCAAATGGATGGATAGTCTAAGTGCACCATTCAGCTCTCGGAGGATATGCTACGTGCATGTGTTATGGAACTATTTGCGGAGTTCGCCTACAACAATAGCTAACAATTGAGCATTTAGATAGCTCCTTATGAGGCCTATATAGGAGATGGTGTCGTTCACCAGTTGGTTGGTTTGAGACGGCTGAGGCTAGTTTGTTGGGCACCGATTTGGTTCGGGATGCCTTGGAGAAAGTCAAATGGATTCAAGATTGGCTTCGTATAGCACAGTCTAGACAGAAGAGTTATGCTGATCGGAGGGCTCGTGATGTAGCATTTATGGTGGGAGAGAGGGTTTTATTGCGAGTTACACCCATGAAGGGTGTGATAAGGTTCGGGAAGAAGGGCAAGTTGAGCCCTGGGTATATCAGTCCTTTTGAGATCTTTGAGAGAGTTGGTGAGGTGTCCTACAAGCTTGCATTGCCACCCAGCCTATCGGCGGTCCACCCGGTGTTCCATGTTTCCATGCTCCGAAAGTATTATGGTGATCTATCCCATGTATTAGACTTCAGCGCAGTCCAAGTGAACAAGGATTTGACTTATGTTGAGGAGCCGGTGGCAATCTTCGATAGACAAGTCTGGAAGTTGAGATCAAAGAATATTTCTTCAATGAAGGTTCAATTGAGGGATCATACGGTCAAGGAGGCGACCTGGGAGATTCAGCACGACACGCGGAGTCGTTATTCTCATCTTTTCATCACTTCAGGTATGTCTCTATGCACGTTTGATAATGAACGTTCGTTTTAAGAGGGGAAGAATGTAACGACCCGATTGGTCATTTTGTGTATTTGCACCCTGTTTTTCCTTTTTATGCTTCACACATGTGTAAGTTTGGCTTTATGACTTACGGGGTTGATTAGCTTCATTCCGGGAAGGTTTTGGGTTGATTTGGACCCTTTGATTCTTCATTTAGAAGACTAAGTTAGAAATGTTGACCAAAGTTTGACTTTTGTGAAAACAACACCAGAACGGTGTTTTGATAGCTCCGTTAGGTTTTTATCATAATTTTTGACTTGGGCGTATGCCCTGAATTGAATTTAGAGGTCCGTAGGTTAATTTGTGTTGTTTTGCCGAAAGTTGGCAATTTGAGGTTTAGAAGATTTTCCAAGTTTGACCGTAGGTTGACTTTTGGCTATCGGGTTCAGAATTTGGTTTTGGGACTTGGAATAGGTCAATTATGCTATTTAGAACTTGTCATCAAAATTTTGTGTCATTTGGAGTTGTTTTCGTTGGATTCGGACGCTTGCTTGCAATTTTAGATGTTCTTGAACTTTTCTTTGAAATTCATGCGTTTTGATGTACGATTCATAGTTCTAGATGTTATTTTTCTATTTTGATCACACGAGCGAGTTCACATGATGTTTTTAGTCTTGTGTGGATATTTGGTTTGGAGCCTCGAGGGCTCGCATGAGTTTCGGACGTGCTTCGTAATGGTTTTGAACTGAAACAGGATTTCTGGTGTGTTGGTGCTTTGATGTCGCAATTGCAAGCACCAGCCTCGCAATCGCGAAGTGAACAGGTGAGGGTCAAGTATCCCAATTGCGATGCCTCACTCGCAATTGCGAACATAGGCAAAATTGGGTAGGGTCGTAATTGCGACATAATTTGTCGCATTTGAGATGGGAACATGGTTCGAAATTGCGAACCCAATGTTGCATTTGTGAAGTTCCCTTAGGCTGACAGTAGCCGCATTTGCGAAATGTTCTTCGCAATTTTGAGGGTAGCAATTGCGAACCTAGTGTCGCAATTGCAACATCTACAACTAAACAAAAAGTTAAAAAGTCAGGATTTCATATCATTTTCTCATATTTTAGAACCCTAGACTCAGTAGGAGGCGATTTGGAGAGAGGATTTTCATCTACAAACATTGGATAAGTGATTCTAATCAATTTTCAACTATATTTCATGAATATATCTTATATTTAACATCAAATCTATGAGAATCAAAGAGGAAAATTGGGGATTTTTGTCAATGTTTTGAAAAATGAAGATTTGAGTTTTGAGAGTCGATTTGGACTCGGATTTGAAAACAAATCACATATATGGACTCGTGGGGTTATGGGTAGTTGGAATCTACCCTTGAACCCGAGTTTTGACCGGACAAGCTCGGGGTTGACTTTTAGGAAAATGTGTAAAGATCATAGCTTTATCTATCGTAATTAGTTTCTCATGCGTTGTTTGATGATATTAAGCCATTTTTTGTTAGATTTGAATAGTGTGGAGGCGAATTTAGGGGAAAAGCTATTTTTGAGGGTTGATTTGGCCTAGTTGAGGTAAGTATCTCTCCAAACTTTGTAGGGGGAGGGGGGAACTACCCCTTAGGATTTGGGTTGTTTGTGCTAATTGTACTATGTGAAAGACGTGTACGCAAGGTGACAAGTCTGTATATGGGCTATATGTCGTATATTGACCGGTTTAGACTTTAGACTTCTTCCAGGCATTTAATTGAATTTGTTATAACATGTTACATCTTTCATTGTTAAATTTTCTCTCACATGCTCTAATTGACGTTGTTAGTGATTGTCCTACCTTTTGTTGTTGTAATTTCTCTCATATGCTTTAGTTGAAGTTACTACCTCTCTTATTGTCTTCTTACTCTTTTATTGTTAAATTACACTAACTTGATACGGTTATTTCATGGAATATCTTCTTGTTGGGTTATTGATATTGAAGTTTTGGAAGCCCTTTATCACATTGAGGTTGAAGTTGTTAATTGTTGAGACATCTTTCCTTGTTGAGTATTTCCTCTTTCATTTTTTGTTGTTATTGAAATTCTTGTACACACTGTGATTGACCCATGGGCTATACGTTGTGGTAACATTGGTATTGTTGATTTTGGCAATTGTTATGGCATATGGGAACATGTGGTGCGAGTTGATTATTGTATTGTGATATTGATATGCATGTGGTGGTATAAGGATAGGGGTTGATATGCATGCGGTGAGATAAGGTGGGATTTATACGCGTGTTGCTAGTAAAGGAATTACTTAAAGCCACGTGGTAAGATAACGGGGCTATAAACGTGTGTAGCTATTTCAGAAAAAGGTTTTCAAAAAGAAACGCAAGGCTCACGCGGTGATATAAGAAAAAATTATGACTGAAATTGTGAAATATGAATATGAGGTGTGGTACCTCGGTTGTGATTCTTGTTGTACATTCCATACTAAAAGAGGCTTGTTGGTTCAACAGTTCTTGTTGTTTTCTGCATTGTCTTACTTGTAATTGTCTGTGTTTGACTACTTGTTGTTTCAACATGTGTTCACTACTTGTTGCCTTTACCGCTTAAATTTCTATTGTTAGCTTACATTATAGAACTGATTCTCTGTCATTTACCTCCTCGCTTCCATTATTAGACTATGCTATAACCTGTTCAGTTTTCTTATCCTAGTAGGTGTCTTGACCTTGCCTCGTCACTACTCTACCGAGGTTAGGCTTGGTACTTACTGGGTACCATTGTGGTATACTCATACTATGCTTCTGCATATTTTTGTGCAGGTTTAGGGATATCTGTCCGTGCTGGATGCCAGTGATTAATTACCTATTTTTGGAGATTTCAAGGTACACCTACTCGACGTTTGCAGTCCTCGGAGTCACCTTCTATTTTTAGATGTTCTACTGTTTATTTCCTGTTCAAAACAGTATTGTATTTCGAGAATTTTAGTGCATTCGTTGTAGAGCTTATGACTTAGTTCCACCGGATTTTGGGAGTTATTTGTTTGTAGTATCTACTGGGGTTCATTATGATAGTTTTGATAGTATAATCTGATGTTTAAGTTATTATTTCTGCTATCTTTCAATATATGTTAGGCTTACCTAGTCTTAGAGACTAGGTGTCATCACGACAGGGAATTTGGGGTCGTGACAAAACTGTTGAACCGAATGATCAAGTCAGTTTGAGGATTTTTTACATTATTTGAACCATGCTGGTTTATCTCCTTACAAACTAATATTGAAAGAAAATTGTCTCGTCATGTTATTGTGAAATTTAAATCCTTGTCCAGGTTTATGCAATGGTAGACGATTGATATGCTGTGATTTTAAGAGCCATGTTATAAGAGCTCGAATTGCTAATGGTGATTTTAAGAATACACATTTATTTATTCCTAAAATACCATTATTGTCTTCAAATGATGAAAAGTTACCTATCCCTTTTAAAATAACACAATTTCATGTACGTCTGTGTTTTGCTATGACGATAAATAAAACACTAGGACAAACATTAGATTATGTTAGAATTTATTTGCATGGACGGCTATATGTTGCTCTATCGAGAGCGAAGAGTTCAAATTGTATAAAAATATTAATCAGACCACCTACCGCAGATAACGATGATGATCGATCTACATATAACATAGTGTATGATAAAATCATTCAAAAAGCTCTTTAATAACATTGTGACTTTGTTGTTTATGTTCCTTGCATGACTAGATATTTGTCTTAGTGAATGATGCTTCTCATTTACTAGGTCTTGAAAAAAAAAAGGGAAACAACATCTAATGTTCTGTTGGGCTCGAAATAACGTTTTCCAATTTGCTATGCAGAAGAGTTAGCTTGTTTACTTGCAAATCTTGGCTAAGCTTTTATCCTTCTGGTATAGTTTTCTGATGCGCAATATATGGATAAAACTATTGACATTGTGAAATTTTTCGGACAAGCAATCAGTGAAAGCATTAGCGTCAACAAATCTCATTATAGAAAGGCCTGTTAAAAATTTGTGTGATTTTAGTTCAACTCTATTAAGTTGACTTACCTGATCCATGCCTCAAGAAAAAAAAATATGTTTTTAACTCTGCATGTGTTCAAGTTATACTACTACACAGCCGGTCCCAAGCCCGGACAAAGGACGAGGGTTTAATATTTATTAGCAATAACACTTGTGTTTTTATTTTTGGATTCGACTGTGCATACTGTGAACTGATAATGTTAGTATCAATGGAATTTTTGCCATTTATTGAAAAATATTTTGCGAATTTGTTATATGCTTCCCTCAGTTTTACTTATCTTTCAGGACATCATAACCAAAAAAGATGTAGATATTACTGCGGCAAAGGAATCGCAAGACTTCAAAAGACAAAATTTTGAGCATGAAATACCAGTAAAGAGGGTAATTACATTTGAGACAGGATTACTTGACTTAAAACCTTTCTAATATAAGTTTAACTTGTGCAACGACCTGACTGGTCGTTTTGAGCTTTAGCGTTCCATTCGGTAGTTTGAGACTTTGAGTAGATTCATATTATGTATTATGACTTGCGTGTATGGTTGGTTTCGATTTGCGAGCAGTTCGGGATTGATTTAAAAGAATGATTCTCGTTTTAGAAGCGTTAAGTTGGAAGAGTTGACCAAGGTTTGACTTTTGGGTAAACAGACTCGGAATAGGGTTTTAATTATTCCAATAAGTTTGTATGATGATTTTGGGCATGTCCACAAAGTTTGGTTAAACTCCGATGAGTTTTGGATAAGTTTGAGTTGTATGGTGATTGTTTTCAGTTTCGACATTGATTTGAGCATAAAGGTTACCATATTGAGCAAACGGCATTTGATTCGTGTTTCGACTAAAGCATTATATTTGTATCGTAATTTTGGAACCATAGCTACTAAAATCATCAAGTTTCGACATTGTATGAGGAATTTATGGTCATTATACTAAGAATTGGGTTGCAAGATTTTTCAGATTAATTATGAAATTACCACTGAATTTGTATTTAAAAATCTGCATTATTTTCAAATATTAAAACCAACATATCTCCTTCATTATAAGGTCAAATGGAAAGATTCAAAAGTCTAACGTGACTAAAGTTTCAAGAGGAATCCATTGGAGGTATCAAAAGTAAGTTTCAGAATCATTTGGCACAAGAAATGAGGCAGAACAACTGGACATTTTTGGCTATTAATGTTGTTGGAGTTTTATTCATCTTGAAAGTTTGGGATTGGAAGAATTCAAGGATGTTCTTCAAGTTTCTTCCGCGGGGTAAGGTTTAAATCATAACCTAAGTATTTGCTTTTGATTCATTCACATGGTTTAAGCTTTAATCCATGATTTTAATTGAAAACTCATTTAATTCTTTAAATCAAGACTAAGGGCTATGTCCTAAATTTTAAAAATTAAAAATGAGTTAGAGGCTTTTATTTCTTGATTCCTTTTGGGGTTTTGTTCTCCTATGTTAGGAGAACAACATACTCGAATTTAGCAAGTTTTGGAGGAATATTTCGGGAGATATGGGACCCAACTATTGTGGGTTGGACTCTTGGGTTATGAACACCCAAGAGCGATATTTTGGTGAATTGGTTGAGCTATTGGACTCCGATTGAGTTGGTTTTTATTCGTGTGAGCTTGGGTTAGTTTGGGCTTTACTCGGGTAAGCTTGGATTCGGAATCAAAGGCGGGCCCGGTGTTGATTTTTGTTGACTCTTTGGTTGACTTTGGGCTTTTGATTAAAGATTCGACCTTTATTGATTGGGTTTGTTTCCTTTGTCATTATTTGATATTTTTGGGTTGCTTTTGGCTAGTTTCGAGCCGTTCAGAGGTCGGTACATGCGGGATGGCATTTCTAGAGTATTGTTTGGCTTGCTCGGTATTGGATTCGGTGTGTTCGAGGTAAGTAACACTTCTAAACTTGATGCTGAAGGTATGAATCCCTGAACATACGTGTTATGTGTTTGGTCTTGAGGTGACTCACATGCTAGGTGACGGGCGTGTGGGTGTGCACCGTGTGAATTATGACTCGGTTGATTCTGTGGTACTGTGTAATTACCAAATCTTATTTCTATCCATGAAATTTTTATGTACTAAAGTAATTGAGTTGTGATCCATGTTAAAAATCATGTTTAGGCTATATGCGTATTCTATTGGGACCCACTGAGGTCATTTTTATTGTTGAGTTATTTGCTTAAATTGCAATTACATACTCTATTATATTCATTCATTTGCATATCATATCCCAGTCTCTGTTATCATTTATTGTTACATCATGATTCATTATTTGAATTGATTGGCATGAGATTTGTGAGCCCGAGGGACTGAGTTGTGAGTAATATTTATGGGATCGGGTTGCACTGTAAGGACCTAGAGGTCAAATATTGCACCCACCCTATTTAGCTCGCAAGAGGATTCTTCTAGTTTCAGGGTAAACAAGTTCCTTCAGTTAGACCCTCCAGTGTTCACAGGTACTGGTCCCAGGGCAGACCCTCAGGATTTCGTTGATGAGATGCATAAGACTCTACGAGTTATGCGTGCTACTGAAGTAGAGGGAGTAGAGTTAGCCTCTTATTGTCTGAAAGGGGTGGCATATTCCTGGTTTGAAATGTGGGAAGATTCCCGGGAGGAGGGGAGCCCTCCGGCGAGATGGAGTGAGTTCACGGATGCCTTCATAGACCATTTCTTTCCTGCCTAGACTAAGGCAGACCGTGCTGTGGAGTTTGAGACCCTTAAACAGGGTATTAGGAGTATGTGGGAGTATCACATGGAGTTCGTGCGCTTGTCGAAGTATGTTGTTCATAAGATGCCGACTACGGAGGCAAGGGTGCGTCGATTTATGCAGGGCCTTAGTCCTTTGGTTATTAATGAGGCTGCCACAGCTGCTCTAAATTATGACATGAACTATGGAAGGATGGTGGCATTTGCCCAAGCTACGGAGGCTCTAAAGTTAAAGCTCAGGATGTAACGGGAAAGTAGTAGTAGGACCCGATCAGCGGGCAACCTTGGGGACTCATTTGGAGGTGGGAGATTAGCTTCTCGAGGAGGATCATCAGGGCCATACCAGTCTTATGCTCAGTCTTCAGCTAGTGCCCCGCCATCAGGGCACGGTCAGCAGCAGGGGAGTCGCTTTAGGCCCGGTCAGGGCAGCAGGGGGTCACACGATCAGGGTCGATCAGGAGGGAGATTCCAGCAGCAGCAGAGGGCCCCATGCCCTAAGTTTGGGAGGATACATTTGGGAGTCTGCTACCTAGACATGCCAGTATATTACGGATGCGGAATGAGAGGTTATATTCAGAGAGAGTATCGTGCATCCCGTCAGGGTGCAGGCAGGGGCACAGCTCAGTCATCCAGTCCTACAGCTGCCACATCTTCAGCACACCCTCCAGCTCGAGGCTCTTCAGCACCCGCAGGGCATGGTACAGCTAGGGGTGGTGCACAGAATTCGGGAGGACCAAGCCGATTCTATGCTATGAGTGGTCGACAGAGTGTGGAGGCTTCCCCAGATGTCGTCACAGGTATATTGACTGTTCAATCTCATGATGTGTATGCCCTTATTGATCCTGGATCTTCTTTGTCCTATGTTACTCCTTATGTTGCTATGAGCTTTGGGATAGAACCGGAATAGCTTCATGAGCCATTCTCTGTATCTACTCCGGTTGGCGAGTCTATTATGGCCGCACGGGTTTATAGGGATTGTGTTGTCATGGTGCGTGGTCGGGATACCATGGCCAATCTTATTGAAATAGGGATTATTGATTTTGACGTAATAATGGGAATGGATTGGCTTTATTCATATTTTGCCAAACTCGATTGCCGAGCCAGAATCATGAGGCTTGAGTTTCCTAATGAGCCAGCTGTTGAATGGGAGGGGAATAATGTTATGCCAAAAGGTAGGTTTATTTCTTACCTTAAGTCCACAAAGATGATCAGGAAGGGGTATATTTACCATTTGGTTCGAGTTATGGACACCACTGCTGAGGTGCCTACCCTTGAATCTGTACAAATTGTGAATGAATTCCCCGATGTATTTTCGGATGAGCTCCCTGGGATTCCTCCAGACAGGGAGATTGATTTTGGGATTGATGTGATGTCAGGCACGCAACGTATATCCATTCCACCATATAGAATGGCGTCGGTAGAATTAAAAGAGCTAAAGGAACAACTAAGGATTTGCTAGGGAAAGGTTTCATCCGACCGAGTGTGTCGCCTTGGGGCGCACCGGTTCTCTTTGTCAGGAAGAAAGATGGATCGCTGCGGATGTGTATTGATTACCGGCAACTCAACAAAGTCACAATCAAAAACAAATACCCATTGCCTAGAATAGATGATTTGTTTGATCAATTACAAGGTGCTAAGTTTTTCTCCAAAATTGATTTGCGGTCCGGGTACCATCAATTGAAGGTAAGGGAGTAGGATATTTCGAAAACAGTTTTCAGAACTCGGTATGGGCACTTTGAATTTTTGGTAATGTCTTTCGGGCTAACAAATGCCCCGGCAGCTTTCATGGATCTTATGAATCGAGTCTTCAAGTCGTTCCTCGACTCATTTGTGATAGTATTCATTGACGACATCCTTGTGTATTCACTAAGTCGAGAGGATCACGCCGATCACCTCAGGGCAGTTCGGCAAACTCTTCATCAACACCAACTGTATGCAAAGTTCTCAAAATGTGAAATTTGGCTTGAATCTGTTACATTCCTGGGTCATGTCGTCTCCGGAGAAGGAATTAAGGTTGACCCTCAAATGATTGCAGCGGTGAAAGATTGGCCTAGACCTACTACTCCAACAGAGATTTATAGTTTCTTGGGTTTGGCCGGGTATTATAGGAGGTTCGTAGAGGGGTTCTCCACTCTTGCCTCCCCATTGACTAAATTGACGCAGAAGACGGTTAAGTTCCAGTGGTCCGATGCTTGTGAAAGGAGCTTCAAGGAATTAAAATCAAGATTGACTTCGGCACCGGTATTGACCCTGCCAAAGGGTACCGAAGGGTTTGTGGTGTATTGCGATGCTTCAAGGATCGATCTTGGGTGTGTATTAATGCAACATGGTAAGGTTATAGCATATGCTTCAAGGCAACTTAAGAATCATGAAAAGAATTATCCAACTCATGACTTAGAGCTTGCGGCGGTGGTTTTTGCATTAAAAATTTGGCGTCATTATTTGTATGGAGTCCATATAGATGTATTCACGGACCACAAGAGTCTTCAATACATCTTCAAACAGAAGGAATTGAACTTAAGGCAGAGAAGATGGCTTGAATTGCTCAAAGATTATGACATCAACATTTTGTATCATCCGAGGAAAGCTAATGTGGTGGTGGATGCTCTTAGTCGGAAGTCTATGGGTAGTCTGGCTTACTTGGAGGCATGTCAAAGGCCCTTGGCCCGGGAGGTTCACCAGTTGGCCAGTTTGGGAGTTCGTCTTGCGGACTCTAATGAAGGGGGAGTGATTGTGTAGAATAGGGCGGAATCATCGCTTGTGACGGAGGTCAAGGAGAAGTAATACAATGATCCAGTGTTGGTGCAGCTGAAAGAGGGGATTCATAAACACAAGACTACGGCCTTTTCTCTTGGCGTGGATGACGGTACATTATGGTACCAAGGACGACTATGTGTTCCAAACGTAGATGGTCTTCGGGAAAGAATCATGGCAGAAGCTCATACTTCCAGATATTCCGTGCACCCAGGTTCTACAAAAATGTATCATGATCTCAAGGAAGTTTACTGGTGGAATGACATGAAGAGGGATGTGGTGGACTTTGTGGAAAAATGTTCAAACTGTCAACAAGTGAAGGCCGAACATCAAAGGCCCGGTGGGTTAGCTCAGAGTATAGAAATTCCAATATGGAAATGGGAAATGATCAACATGGATTTTTTGGTAGGGTTACCACGCACGCCACGTAGGTTTGACTCAATTTGGGTGATCGTGAATCGACTCACAAAATCAGCTCACTTTTTGCTAGTTAAATCCACCGACATTGCGGAACTATATGCTCAATTATATATCAAAGAAATAGTCAGGCTTCATGGCACTCCAGTTTCCATTATTTCCGATCGAGGGGCCCAGTTCACAGCTAATATTTGGAAGAAATTTCAGCAAGGTTTGGGTACGCAGGCAAATCTTAGCCCGGCTTTCCATCCACAAACTGACGGGCAAGCAGAGCGGACTATTCAGACGCTTGAGGACATGTTGTGTGCGTGTGTGCTTGACTTCAAGGGTAGCTGGGATGATTATTTGCCGCTCATAGTATTTGCTTATAACAACATCTTCCATGCCAGTATTCAAATGGCACCGTTTGAAGCCTTGTATGGTAGAAGATGTAGATCGTCGGTTGGGTGGTTCGAGGTTGGAGAAACTGAACTAATAGTGACCAGACCTTAGGTATTAGGCTATGGAAAAGGTTAAGATCATAAAAGAGCGGTTGAAAACTGCTCAGAGTCATCAAAAATCCTATTCGGATGTTCGTCGCAGAGACTTAGAATTCAAGGAAGATGATTCAGTGTTCTTGAAGGTATCTCCCATGAAGGGGATCATGCGGTTTGGAAAGAAAGGAAAATTAAGTCTGAGGTATGTCGGGCCGTATAGAATCATTCAAAGGATAGGTCAGGTGGCGTACAAGCTTGAGCTACCACCTGAGCTGTCATTAGTGCACCCGGTATTCCATGTGTCCATGTTAAAGAAGGTAGTTGGAGATCCGTCCGCTATTGTGCCGGTTGAGACCATCGAGATCAGTGAAGAATTGTCATATGAAGAGATTTCGGTTGCTATCCTTGATAGACAGGTCCGAAAGTTGAGGAACAAAGAAATTGCATCCGTAAAGGTATTATGGCGAAACCAGCAAGTCGAAGAAGCTACTTTGTAAGCCGAGAATGAAATGAAAAAGAAGTACCCTCATTTATTTGAATAGCCATGTAATAGCTCTATAAAGTTGTTCCCCTTAAGTTTTGTATCACTTGTTCGGCTAATATAAAGACACTCCTTTCTAGTTATATGTCCCATATGAGGCTTCCGTTGAGGTTATTTTGCATTCTAGTATGTTATTTAATTCTATATATGTTGCTAAGGTGTGTTTCGGGGGCTCTCTGACAGGTGGATAGGCCTAAATACAAAGGAAACTCTCGCGAAACTTTTAGAAAGTTAGGAAGTTAGGCAAATCTGGGGCTAATGTTATGTGGTGCAACTGAAGCTGTGTTAAGCAAACCTTGATCCTCATTCGAGGACGAATGATCTTAAGTGGGGGAGGATGTAAGGACCCGTAAAAATTTAAACCAAAAACTTGGGGTTTCGTAGTGCCAAGTTAGATTCCTGCGTTACTATAGTAGAAAATTCTTTGTGGCGAGCTTGCTCGTCGCGGTTCGGACTTTTTGGATTGAACAGTACCCTATGGACTGAGAGGAAAATATTTCGCAGAAGAACGCACTTCTGCGGCCCATTATGCGGTCACATAATCACTCTATGGACCGCATAATGGCCGCAGAGTGAAGCAGTAAGTTTGGCCAACTTGAGGTCATTTTTGCGATCGATTGTGCGACCGCATATCGATCGCATAATCCCTCTTGAGTTTTTGCAGAGGGAGTTCTGCGGTGCATTATGCGACCGCAGAACGAGTATGCGGACCGCATACTGGTCGCATACCTAGGCCATAAGTTCAGGCCCCTGAGGGCCATTTATGCGGTCACTTTGCGGACTGCATAACCATTATGTGGTCGCATATGCGACCGCAGACCTGTGTCGGGGCACCATTTTTCTTAATTTAAAACTCGACCCCCATTCCGTTAAAACACCCCATTCAGTCTATTTTGAGCTCATTTCTGATATTTCTAGTGTGAGAGAGAGAGGGTTCTAGAGGGAGGAACTAATTTTCATCAATCAATCTTCATCCATCACTCAAAGCTTGGAAATACTCAAGTAGAGCACTCAATTTCTTCATCCAAAAAGATAAGACTTCATCACCCCAGCTCTTAATTTCAAACATAGCTATAATGGGATATTAATAAGATGGTCCATGGGTGTGGAGGTTGTTTATCTTGCATGCATGTGATAAAGAGTGTGGGAAAACTAAGAAGTGAACTAGAACCATGAATGTTTTCCTAATTTTGGGTTCAATTTGTATATTGCTTAAATAGATTGAGGAAGCTAAAGGTTCCGAAAAATTGTAGAGTCCACAAAAAAAAAAGCGCAATTGAGGTATGTATGGCTAACTCTCTTCTTCCTAGAATCGAACTCCTGGTGTCTGAATATTTGGTGTAAGTTCCGACTTGATCATACTAGAATTGTTTGGCTTAGTGTGTTGGGTTGGAAGATTCATGTTCCCCAATTGTTTTAGATATTTACCATATCATCATGCTACTTGAGAACGTGACTATGATTTTCCCAGCTCCTTCCCTTATATGTGAAATGCCTTATATGATGGTACTTATCGACACGAATGATGACGTTATTTGATTGAATAAAAAGGGAAAGACTTGAATTGTAAAATGTGCCCAAGTGCCAAGAATTACTTAATAAATGAGGTTGTTTGTGCCATGTAATGAAGATGGGAAAGAAATGTGAATTGAGTGGACAGTTGAAAGAGGTTATGTCTCAAGTGAGATGGCTTAGCCGATCGGGCTGAGATCGGATGCCATGCTGTACACATGGTGGCATTTGTATTTGGAATTATTAAATTACATTGTGGATATGGATATGTCTCACTTGGGATGGCTTAGCCGGTCGGGCCGAGACCGGACTCCATGTAAAAATATGGTGGCATTGTGAGTTGTGGCTTTGGCACTAAATATCATTAACCTAAAAAGATGGAAAGATTGAATTGGGAATTATGTGATCCTTATTTGGTGATTCTTTCTATTGCTGTGAAGTACTTATTGATTGTTATGACTGCCTTCTCTTTGTTTCATTGTTCATTTTACTAAGATTAGCGTTTGCCTTACATACTAGTACTATTCGACAGTACTAACGCCCCTTTTGCCGGGGGCGCTACATCTTTGAATGAATGTAGGTGATTCCATCGCAGATAGCGCTGATCGCAAGTAGTGGTGCTCTCCCTCTCACTCATCACAGCAGTCTTGGTGAGTCCCATTTCTTTCTGGGGTCATGTAGTCCTTCTTCTGTATAAGTTTTTTTTTATATTTTGAGGTATAGTCGGGGCCTTGTTGCCGGCATTGTCATGTTGCTCTTTTGTACCCTTAAAGGCTTCATAGACATTTTTGTGGGTCATGTATGTATGTTGGGGCAGTCGTTGGATCGAATTGTATTTTGGAAACTTAACTATGGCATAATGCATATAATGAAAAATGAACTAGCAATGTTTATACACTTATATAACTGATCTCTCCCCTGTTTTACAAATGGTGACATATTCCCTTTTTGGATCATGAATGAGTCAGGTAGAAAAGGTTTACTAGTCTTGCTCGATCGGGTCCACTCGGTTGAGCGCCGGTTGCGCTCCCCGAGGTTGGGGCGTGACATGCACGTTGTACCAAGCTTTATTGATTCATGATTGGATTGGGCTGCACACCGCATCAGATTTTATTGATTCATGATTGGATCGGGCTGTACGCCGCAACAAACCATGTTGGCTTATATTAGCGCTTGGGCAGGATCCCCCCTCCGGAGTCTGACATACCAGCAGTGAGCGCATGTACCGAGTGCCGAGTGAATGAGTGTGAGACAGTGAGATTGAGTACTGTGAGAGTGTGAGTACATGAGCACATCACTGTGATGCATTACATTTGACATGCATACTTGGCATGTAGGCATAGAAATATATTTCCTCTTGCTACACGATTTTGTGACGTCCATGACTTCTCATGCACATTGACATGTAGGCATAGAGACGTACTTTCCTCATGCTATCTGAAAATGAAATATCTTACCTGTTGTTGAAAGTTTTTGAAAAAAATTACAGTTTTCTAATTTACTTATATTTCAGTGAAAGATTTGGGTTTTATTGTTATACCTGAAAAGCATATCTATTTTTTGTAACTGCGAACGAGCTGAGCATCATATCTTTGAGTTATTGCTTGTACTGCTTTTATCATATTACTACGAGTTGTTCGTGGCTATTGGTGTTGGACTCTGACTGTTATCCAAGCTCGTCACTTCTTTCAACCTAAGGTTAGGTTTGTTACTTATTGAGTACATGGGGTCGGTTGTACTCATACTACACGTCTGCACCTTGCGTGCAGATTTTGGAGCTGATATTACTGTGTATGGCGGGAGCTGGCATTGAAGATGTACTTGTGTTCTTGTTATAGCTGCCTTTTGTTCTTGGTAGCTTTAGATTTATAAATCTGTTTATGTACGTTTCGAACAGATGATGTATTTATTTCATACCAAATTTGTAAATTCTAAGTGTTTGAAGCTTATGATTTGTACTACCAGTCCTTGGGGAATTGTATAAAATTCAGTTGTTTTATTTTTTACTCTTATCATTATCATTATACTGTGGTTTATTGTTAATTGGCTTACCTAATAGGTGAGGTTAGGTACCATCACGACTAGTTAAATTTTGGGTCGTGACAACTTGTTTCCAGCGAGACAACAAAGACTGCTGCTGATAGTTAATGCAAATAGAGACAACCGATCGGGTGAATTAAAATTCTTTGTTAATAACTCATATTGGTACTAGCTGTAATTTTCCAAACAAAGTTCTAAGCTCTATTGTTCAAAACTTCATATTTAAAGAGATAATACTATGTTATATAATTTTGCTGTCAAATACCTGCTGCTTTGTAAATCCAAATAGAAATAGTGATACCCTTGTCATATAGTTAAAGTGTTACAAGAAATTTTTATTTTTGCATTCAGCTGGAACTGTTTGTAGCTAGAGTTGTTTTAACTCCATTTGGTTTGAACCCTAATGTATGTGAAAATGGTATATTTGACAGGTAACTTATCCAAACATGATGGAATGTTTTGAGTTCCTTGGAGTTGATATGGAGATCTCTGACATGCCATTTTCAGTGAGCTTTGACAAATGCCATGGTTGTGAATGGGGTAGCCGAAATCGATTCTCTGATTTGTTTGCACAGAAATAGAATGTCTTGAATCCATACTTTTGGCAAATGATTAGAGAAATCATTAGGTTTAAGCAGGATGTCATAAGGTACTTTTACATCCTTTAGCTTTATTATCGGTTAATAAATCCTTTTGATGGTGATGTTTCATTGTTAGAGCATAGAGTATTCTTTGGTTGAAAAGGACTAAATCATTGTGATTTGCACATGTTTTGTATTTGTGTCAAAAAAGAGCTGTCTTTAATGTAGTTTATGCTTCCCACTCCATTGAAGTTACCTTGAGGAACTTGATAACAATCCTATCAAACATTAGGACATTTTATTCAGTCACATAGCTATTCGGAGTTGTTTCAGAAAGCTTATCTGGTGAGACTTCTGTTCTGTCATACTTATTGATTTTATTACATGCATAGGGCATTTTGTTTCATTCAAATAAATGATATTGCTATAAGAAATTCACACATATGTTTTGACAGATTCCAAAATGTGCATCAATTTGGTCCTGCCCCTCGGAAGGAGTAATGGACTTTTCTTCTTATTCCATTATTTCATTTTGTACGATCTTTTAATTTGCAGGTAGAGTTCTCACAGACATACTATTAAATGAGCATATTTTTTGCATAGCGTATAGCCAATTGCTAAATGTGGTCTATACAAGATACTGAATTTGAATGCTTCTATATATCATTTTGCTGTCCTTGTACTTCAAGTGCTTTGATTCTTTCCTTACAGCTCTTAGGTCGCCCTCAATGGCTCACAGTTAGATGGCGATCACGTACATATATAAACAAGGTGGTATTTTATTCTCTATGTACTACAAAGTAATAGCAAGTACTATTTTCTTGAGTATTGGGTTACCATTTACCGTAAAGAATTGTATATTGAGAGCCCTCATTGTTGTTTCTCAGTTGGAGTCTTGGAGATGTATCACATCGTAACAACTTGCTTTACGGTGTAAATTAGTGAGGATTGAATGAACTATCACAGTGATTAATCATAATTCGAAGAAGAGCTTTCTCTCAAATAAATTAAAGTTTGATTAGAGCTTTCGACTGGTGATTCTCTTTGCTGTCTATAAATTTGGCAAAGGAAAGTTTAACTGTAGTGTTTTAATGTAACTCATGCTACTGGGTTATTAATTACCTTAAATTTCTGTACATTGAGATTTCTTTTTGGCAATTATTACGGAACTTTTTTGCTTTTCTTCCGATTCCCTTATCGTCCTTTCTACTGTTAAACTTTTGATAATTCGTTTGTGTTTGACTACACTTTTTATTCAGTTTGTTTCTTGATCGAGGTCGGTTGACTATCATGCGTTCTTGTCAAATAATAAAAGGAGCTTCATTTTTTGGGGTGGTTCTACTTAGGTTGTGTGACGACCCGAATGGTTGTTTTGTGTATTTCAGCTCCATTTTTTCTTTTAAAGCTTTCGTATGTGTATCTGTGGATTTATGTCTTGCGGGGATGGTTAGTTTCATTTTGGGGAAGTTTTAGAATGATTTGGACCCTTTGGTTCTTGGTTTAGAAACTTAAGTTGAAAATATTGACCGAAGTTTGACTTTTGAAAAAATGACCCTAGAACGGTAGGGCTCCGATAGGTTTGTATCGCAATTTTGGACTTGGGCGTATGTCCGAAATTGAATTCGGAGGTCTCTAGGCTGATTTGACTTGTTTTGCCGAAAGTTGGCAATTTGATGTTTAGAAGTTTCCTTAAGTTTGACCGTAGGTTGACTTTATGGCTATCGGGGTCGAATTTTAGTTTTGAAATTTGGAATAGGTTCGTTTTGCTATTTAAAACTTGTCTGTAAAATTTGGTATAATTCGGAGTTGGTTTGATAGGATTCGGATGCTTGGTTGCAATTCTAGTGATTCTTGAGTTTTCTTTTGAATTACATGCATTTTGGTGTCCGATTCATGGTTCCAGATACTATTTTGTTATTTTGATCACACGAGCGAGTTCGTATGATATTTTTATATATGTATGGATATTTGGTGTGGAGCCCCGAGGGCTCCGGTGAGTTTCGCATGTTTTTCGGATTGAATAGAACTCACTTTTTGTTGATGGTGTGCTGGTGCTCCAGTTATCGTAATTGCGAAGTAGGTAGTAGGGGGCAGGTATCGCATTGCGATACCTTACTCGCAATTGCGAAGCAAGGCCTGGGCTGGGTAGGTTTGCATTTGTGACCAATTGGTCGCATTTGCGAATGCGAGGGGGTCATAATTCGCAAATGCGAAGTCAGTGTCGCATTTGCGATATTCCTCTAGGTTGTCAAGCGCCGCATTTGCGAGTCCTTTTTCGCATTTGCGAGAGTTCGTAATTGCGAACCCAGGGTCGCAACTGTGACTTCTGTATCTGAACAAAAGGACTGGGAAGACGGAATTTAGTCACATTTTTTATATTGTACAACCCTAGACTCGGTAGGAGGCAATTTTGAGGAGGGATTTTCACCTACAACTATTGGGTAAGTAATTTTGATCAATTTTTAATTATATTACATGATTATATATGTAATAACCTGACCAGTTATTTTTCGCTCTAGCGCATCGTTCGGCGATTTGAGGCCTTGAGTAGCTTCACTTTATGTATTATGGCTTGCACGTGTGGTTAGTTTCGATTTTCAAGGTTTCGGAGTTGATTTGGAAGAATAATTCTCAATTCGGAAGCTTCAAGTTGGAAGAGTTTATCAATGTTCGACTTTTGAGAAAATGACCTTGGAATCGAGATTTGAAGGTTCCAATAGGATCGTATGATGATTTTGGACTTGGGCATATGTTCGGATCGAGTTACGGGTGGACCGAGAGCGTTTCAGCGCTTAATGTGGAAAGTTAGCATTTTGAAGGTTTTAGAATTTCTTATGTTTGATTTGAAATGGACTTTGGTTTTATTGATGCCCATTTGGGATTCTGAGCCTTGGAATGGGTTCGTATTATTATTTCTGACTTGTACGTAAAATTTAGCGTCATTCCAGAATGTTTAAGTGTGATAGAGACGCATTCGGTGAAGTTTGAATATTTGAAAGTTAAAATAAGATTTTCGATCGTCTATTTGTGATTTTGATGTTATTCGTGGTGTTTCGAGCCTTTGGATAAGTTTGGATAGGGTATTGGGACTCGTTGGTGTGATCGGACGGGGTCCCAAGGGCATCCAGTGTGTTTCGGGATAATTTCGAATCAAGTTTGGATGATTTGCTACTGCTGGTACTGGTTTCTGGTGTTCTTCTTCGCAAACACGAAGGGGCCCGCATTCGCGAATAAAGAATTGTGGTTGCGGGGAATTTGTGCTACGCGTTCGAGAGGGATGTCTCCCGTTCGCGAAAGTTTGTGGCAGAGGTTCATTGTGTTCGCGACAAGGGCGTCGTGTTCGCGTAGGTAAGGCTTGGTTTGAGGACTGGCCTTCCCGTTCGCGAAGGAGAGACTGCGTTCGCGATGGTCAGGCCTATCACAGAACTAGGCAAGCCAACAATCACAAATAACTACGCATTTTAAATTGAAAACATGATGAATAAGTTTAACAATGACAAATTCTCATAAATAACCGACAAGAAAATACCGCGACTCAATACAAAATCCCCAAAATCTGGGTGTCACTGGGTACATGAGCTACTAAAATATTAACACAGTATAACTGCTAATAAAACTATCTAGAAAGATAGAACAGTGCTAAATTAACTGAAAAAAGGGAGAGTCGAGGCCTGCGAGCGTTAAAGCAACTACCTCAAAAGTCTCCAAGCAGATGAAGCTCCAAATCTAGCAACCGCTGTGTCCGGATACACCTAGATCTGTACACGAAGTGTAAAGTGTAGTATGAGTACAACCGACCCAATGTACTAAATAAGTAACAAGACTATCCTTGGGCTGAAAATAGTGACGAGCTCGGAAAGGGGTACAATCCAAATCCAGATAATAACAATGCAGATGTGATAGGAAAATGACAGTAATAACTCAGAGCAAATCTCATAATCGGTTTGTAGACAGTACAGAAATGTAGACATGCTTTCATGTTTTTAAAGGCTTGAGCTCAACACGGATAAAATATGCCAAGTATGACTAATATGAGGTATGTTACATCTCGATATCTACATGTCAATTATGTATGTCAACTGTAATGCAACACAGTGATAAAGCCATATAACCATGCTCTTGGAGTATTCAACCTCACTCAGCACGCTCAATCACTCGGCACTCCCAATCACTCAGCACTCTCAGTCACTCAGCACTCTCAATCACTTGGCACTCGCACTCAGCACTCATCGGTACCTGAGCTCACCACTGGTATGTCGGACTCTGGAGGGGTGGATCCTGCCCAAGCACTAATATAAGCCAATCATGGCATGCTGCGGCATACAGCCCGATCCCATCATGAATCAATAAAGCCTAATGCGGCGGGCAGTCCGATCCCATAAATATCACTCACAATCAGGCAATCGGCCTCACTCAGTAATCAATCTCTCCAGTCTCTCGGGCTCACAACATTCACATCAATCAGACCAAAACAATGATACATGGTGTAACAATAAATGATAACAGAGAGAGAGAGATATGATATGCAAATGATGAATGCGACTGAGTACATAACTGCAATTTAAGCAAATAACTCAACAACAAAACGAACTCTGTGGGTCACAACAGTACCAGCATATAACCTAAACATGATTTCTAACATGAATCACAGCCCAATTTCTCTAACACATGGAGAATACATGAATAATAACAAGATTAGATAACTACACAGTTTCAAGGAATCAACCGAGTCACAATTACTAAGTTGCATGCTCACACGCCCGTCACCTAGCATGTGTGTCACCTCAACACCAACCACATAACACGTAGTTCAGGGTTTCATACCCTCAAAACCAAGTTTAGAAATGTTACTTACCTTATACCGCGCAAATCTCTACTCCAACAAGCCCTTGCCTTGCGAATCAGCCTCTGGATGACTCGAATCTAGCCACAAACAACTTAATACAATTAACACAAGCTATAAGAATTAATTCCATATGATAAAGCTAGGTTCTTTAACAAAAGTCAAAAAGACAACCCAAAAAGTCAACCCCGGGCCCATATATCGAAATGTGACAAAATTAACAAAATTCGAACATACATTCAATAACGAGTTCAACCATACTAAAATTACTCAATTCCGGTCTCAACTCGACCTTCAAATCCTCAAATTATGGTCTATGATGTTTCACAAATTTTACCCAATTTTTCAAACCCAAAATACTAATTCAATGGTAAAAACAATGATTGATTCATGTATAACAATCAAATCCGAGTTAGAATCACTTACCCCAATTAACTCCTTGAAAATCCCATCAAGAATCGCCCAAATCCGAGGTCTCTAGCTCAAAATATGAGAAATGGGTTCAAACCCTCGATTTTGATATTTAACATTGTTGCCCAGTGATTCCTCTTCGCAATCGCGGAAACTCCCTCGTGATCGCGAAGAACAAAAGAATTCTACCCTCACAGATGACCTTCGCGAATGCGTAAATCCAGCCGTGAACGCGATGCACAAAAACTAGAAGCTACGCGACCGCGGACTTCCTCATGCGATCGCAAAGAACAAATGTGTGCCTCAGTCCCAGCCTCATTTCTTTATACGCAAACGCGGTCACATCCACACGTTCGCGATGCACAAGCACCTCAAACTTTACGATCGCATCCCTCACTTTGCGAACGCGCAGAGTAAAATCTCAGCAGTCCTCAAGAACCCTTTCCCTCGCGATCACGATGAAGGAAACCAGAAGAAAGAAATCAGCAATCCCATTTCAAGAACATATGGTCTGAACTCAATCCGAAACATACCCGGGACCCCCAGGACCCCGTCTGAACATACCAACAATTTCTAAAATATGATACGAACTCACTCGAAGCCTCAAATCACATCAAACAATAGTAAAATGACAAATCGAACATCGATTCAAGCCTAATGAACTTATGAACTTCTAACTTCTAAAACTAATGTCGAAACATACCAAACCAACTCCGATTAACATCAAATTTAGCACACAAGTCATAAATGACACAACTGACCTATTCCAACTTCCGAAATCAAAATCCGAGCCCTGTAACAACAAAGTCAACTCTCGGTCAAACTTCTCAACTCTCCAAGCTTCAACTTTTTCAACTTTCGCCAATTAAATCCAAATTCACCTACGGACCTCCAAATCAATATTCGGACACACTCCTAAGTCCAAAATAATCATACGGAACTATCGGTACCATTAAAACTCCATTCTATAGTTATTTACACATAAGTCAACATTCAGTCAACTCTTCCAACTTAAGCTTCTAACCTTGGGACTAAGTGTCCCAATTTATTTTGAAATAACCCCGAAACCAAACCAACTACCCCGACAAGTCACATAACAACAAATGAGTATATAATAAGCAATAAATAGGAGAATATGGCTACAATACTCAAAATGGCCAGCCGGGTCGTTACCGTAAGGCATCGCATTCACGGGCCTACTCTCGCAAACGCGTAAAAGGTTTGGAGCTGGTGGTGACTTTGTTCTTCGTGAATGCAAGGCACATGCCACATTCGCGAAGAAGGACATCTAGACACATTATATGTTAGCCAAATCAGGATTTTCTCATTTCAACTCATTTCTCTCTTGCTTGGGTGATTTTTGGGCGATTTGGAGGAGCCATTCTCTTCATCTATCATGAGGTAAGTTATTCCCACTTGTTGCAAGTTAAATACATGGATTATATGTGGATTTAAACATGGAATGTTTTAGAAATTATGGGATTTTGGAAGAAAACCTAGAATTGGTATTTTTGGATTTTGACCATGATATTTGACATGGAATTAGGAATAAATTATATATTTAAGTTCGTGGTGTTATTCGTAGTATTTATCTTCGAGAATTATTGGAATCCGGGCACGTGAGCCCGAGGATTGACTTTGTTGACTCTTCAAGTAGAGTTGGGAATTGTTAGAAATTGTTAACTTATGAGTATTGGAGTATATTTTTATTGATTTGCACATTGTTTGATTAGTTTCGGATCAGTTGGTATCGGTTTGAGGTATTAGAGAGGAATTGGAGCCGGTTATCGGATTTCGGAGCGAGGTAAGTCTCTTGTCTAACCTTGTGAGGGAAAAACTATCACGTAGGTGTTAAATTATTATTTGCACTAGTTGCGGGTATTATGTACGTACGAAGTGACGAGAGTTCGTACGTAGCTAAAAGCATATTTATGTCCTGGTAGATTTTGGAATTTAGCATGCAATATATGGACTATTTGAACTCAACTTGTTAGCTTAATTACTTAAATTTATAATTGAAATTCGATTAGGGATTATGTTAGGCCAAGATTCATTACCTTGAGTTTTGGAGAAATACTTGATTTTTGGTAAAAATTATGCTTTCTTTATGTGCCCATCCTTGTGTTGTAATTGTTGACCCGTAGTTCGAAGCCTCTCTCTCTATTTCGGGCTGTACTCCTTGGTAGTGCTATGAAATAGCAATATATTTGAGATGCATCCATGGATCGGGCCTTACAACCTCGGCATAACTCGTGTGTAATATAGCAAGCTGCCCGAACATTCATGAGCTTTCCCTTTTGATTGAGACTTGGCATTTACATGATATTCCTTACCTGTCTGAGATAACACTTGATATTTCTTATCTGTTTGAGATAGGATATGATATTTGAGAAATTCATATTATCATTATGTTGGAGGATTATGTTAGTTACAGTTCTTACCTCATTAATTTTGTTGTATTTCATATCTATTTATAATTTATTGTACTGATTTATTGGACCATTAGTAAGTGTCGATGTCGACCCCTCGTCACTACTTCTCCGGGGTTAGGCTAGATACTTACCGGGTATGCATTGATTTATGTATTCATGCTACACTTCTGCATTGATGGTGCATGTATTTTTGATGGTCATTTGGGCGCATGAGCATAGTTGTTGAGGGGACTTTATGGTAAGCTGCATTCATGTTACGATCCGAAGCACACGGAGTCTTCATCATATTCATTTATATTGTCCTATCTATCTAACATTACACACAGATATTTTATTAGTATTATACTTTCTAGTAGATGCTCCTGCATTTGTGACACCGGGTGTTGGGAGTTTCTTGTAAATGTTATAGTTTTGTTTAATATTGTCACCATTTCCTTTTCATGTTTTATTAATGTTTTGTATCGCCATGGTTTACTCCGCATTAATTTCCTTTATTTAATAAAACTAATGATCTCAAAAGTAATAAAATAAATAGTTAAGTTGATAGTTCACCGTTGGCTTGCCTAACAACGACGTTGGACGCCATCACGGCCTAGTGGGAATTGGCCGTGACAATATATGAGATTTAACATCAAATTCATGAGAATTTAAGAGAAATTTTGTCTATGTTTTGAAAAATAAAAATTTAGAATTTGAGAGTCGAATTGGACTCGAATTTAAAAATAAAATACATATATGGACTCGTGGTGTTATGGGTAGTCGAGATCTACCCTTGGCCTCGGGTTTTGATCGGACGGGCCCGAGGTTAACTTTTGTTGACTTTTGGGAAATTATGTAAATATCATAGCTTTATTAATTGTAATTGGTTTCTCTTGCATTGTTTGATGATATTAAGTCATTTTTTGTTAGATTTCAGCCACGCGGAGGTAACCTTTAAGGGAAAAGCTATTTTTGAGTGTTGATTTGGCCTAGTTAAAGTAAGTATTTTGCCTAACTTTGTGTAGGGAAATTACCCCTTATGATTGGGTTGATTGTACTATTTAAATTATGTAAAAGACGTGTGCATGAGGTGACGCGTGTGTACACGGGCTTATATGTGACAATTGACCAGTTTATACTCTTAGGATACTTATAAGCATATAATTGAATTTATTATTATTTGTTCTATTTTTCGTTGTCAAGTTTTTACTTACATGATTTAATTAAAATTGTTAGTACACGTTCTAGTTTCCATTGTCAAGGTTACTCTTATATACATTTATTAGTAGTTGTTGTTACATGCTATTCCTTCCATTGTTGAGTTATCCTCATGCATTTAGTCGTAGTTGCTATTTTATGCTATTTATTTCAATGTTAACCTTATGTTATGCATTAGAATTTGAAGTTGCTATTTCATGAAAATATCTTCATTGTTGAGTTATTGAAGTGGTAGTTGTTGAGAGCTATTAATACGTTTGTGGTTGAAATTGTTGGTTATTAAATACCTTTCCTTGTTGAGTTATTTCCCATTCAGTTTGTTGTTATTGAGAGTCTTGTACATATTGAGATTGAGCCGTGGGCTATGTGTTGTGGTGACATTAGTATTGTCGATTTTGGCAATATTGTGGCATATGGGGTTGTGTTATGATATTGATGCGTAGCGGCGATATAAGGGTGGGTATTGATGCGCATGTGGCGAGATAAGGTAGGATTTATATGCGTGTTGCTAGTAAGGGAATTACTTGAAGCCACGCGATGATATAAGGGGGCTAAAACACGTGTAGCTATTTCAAAAAAATAGTTTAAAAATAAATGCAAGGCGCACACGGCGATATAAGGAAGATTGTGATTATGACTTGTGAATTATAAATATGAGGTGTGGTACCTCGGTATGATTCTTTTGTGCATTCTATGTTGGAAAGGCTGGTTAGTTTAAACTGTTATTGTTTTGCTTTCCTTACCTCATTCCATTCTCATTTTGATTGTAGTTGGTTACTTGTTGTCTTTATCACATGTACACTCTTTGTCGTCATTTGTTTCTTTTATTTTCATTGTGAGCCTTGTATTGATAAGTTGCTTTATTGTCACCTATTGACTTTATTTCCCCGTTGTTGGATAATATTAATATTTTGCACAGGTTTCTATTTTTATTAGGTGTCTTGACCTGACCTCGTCACTATCCTTCCGAGGTTAGGCTTGATACATATTGGGTACCATTGTAGTGTACTCATGCTATGCTTCTGCACATTTTTGTGCAGACCCAGGTACTTCTACTCTTTCCAGATGCCAGTGAATTGACCCAGATATTTCGAAGACTTCAAGGTATACCTTCCTGACGCTCGCAGGCCTCGGAGTCAGCTTCTGTTATTGCCTTTACTACTGTTTGTCTTCATAGCAAACAGTGTTGTACTTAGACATTTCTAGAGTATTTCTTTTGAGCTTATGACTCAGTTCCACCGATTTTAAAGATTATGTACATGTTGATCCGTATTGGTTTATTGGGATAATTATCAATTTAATTTTATATCTTATGCGTGTTAGGATTATTTAGTCTTAGAGACAAGGTGCCATCACGACTACCTAAAGTGGGATTTTTGGGTCGTGATAAGTTGGTATCTTGGCTCTAGGTTCATAGGTTCTACAAGTCATAAGCAAGTTTAGTAGAGTCTTGTGGATCGGTACATATACATATGTACTTATCTTCGAGAGGCTACGGAAATATTAGGAAAATTCCACTTCTTGATTCCTTATCGTGCAGATTTGTTGATTTCAAAATATGAGCCTTTGTCTTTCTATTATCTCATAGATGGTGAGGACACGCACTGCTGGATCAGATGATCAGACACTCGCATCCCCTCCTAGAGCCGTGAGTGACCGGGGCCAAGGTAGAGGCTGAGAAGGGGCACGTGCTGCAGCTAGAGCACCTGCCCGAGCAACGACTGAGGATCCACCAGTAGCTCCGATTAAGGGACAAGCACCTGAGATACCTGCTGCTACCCCTAGACTCCAGGAGACCCTAGCACACTTCTTGAGCATATTCGGTACTTTAGCTCATGCGGGATTGATCCCCGTTGCACCAACTACATCTCAGGCTGGGGGAGGAGCTTAGACTCCTACTGCTCATACTAAAGAGCGGCGGGTCCATGTTGATCAGGTTCTGGGAGTTACGCTAGCGTAGCCCGTTATTCTAGTTCAGCCTGAGGTCAGGCCAGAGGCATCGAAAGAGGAGTAGAGGAGACTTGAGAGGTTCAAGAAGTATGACCCTCCTACTTTCAGTGGCATAGTTATTGAGGATGCACAGGGTTTTCTAGACAAGTGCCACCATATTCTCTGCACCATGGGCATTGTGGAGGTGAACGGAGTCGCCTTTAATACATTTCAGCTGTCAGGAGCAGCATATGTGTAGTGGAAGGCTTATGAGGAGGGTAGGCCAGTTAATGCAGTGCCACTCACTTGGGCTTAGGTTTCAGATATGTTTTTGAGGGAGTTTGTTCCCCAAACCCTCCGGGATGCATGGCGCACAGAGTTCGAGCAGCTGCGTCAGGGAACTATGACAGTGTCAGAGTATGCCATCAGATTTAGTGAGTTGTCCCGACATGCACCTGCCTTGGTTTCTACAGTCAGAGAATCAGTCTGCAGATTCATCGAGGGGCTCAATTATGGTCTTAGATTCATCATGGTTCGGGAGTTGGAGATGGATACTTTGTTTCAGCAGGTTGTAGAGATCGCTTGGAGGATTGAGCGTATGCAGGCCAGGAGAGGGAGGATAGGGAGGCCAAAAGGCCTCAATATTCTAGAGGATTTAGTGGTACTCGCACTGCAGTTTCAGTTCGTCGTGGCAGAGGTTATGTGAGTCGACTAGTTCATTCAGCACTTCTAGCTACTAGCAGTGTTCCAGCCATTCCGAGGTCTCAGATTGCCCATTATGAACAGCCACTTTCTAGTGCACCTCCTACACGGGGTGCCTTCAGCGGTCAATCTAGCCGACCAGGTTAGGTTCAATTTCAGCAGCCACGCCCGCCAAGAGGTTGCTTCGAGTGTGGAGATACCAGGCATATGGTGAGGGACTGTCCCAAGCTTAGGAGGGGTGAACCTCCATAGGCTCTACAGGCTCCACAAATTCTACAGGGTCCACAGGGTTCATAGGCTGTAGTTGTTGTTCCAGTTGCCGCTCTACCTGCACCGCCAACTAAGGGTGGAGGTCAGGCGGGTTGAGGTTGCCCTAGAGGGGGAGGTCAGGTCTGTTTCTATGCTTTTCCTGGTAGGACGAAGGCGTTCGCATCAGATGATGTCATCACAGGTATTGTTCTGATATGTCATAGGGATGCATCAGCTTTATTTGATCCGAGTTCCACTTATTTGTATGTGTCATCTTACTTTGCTCCATATTTGGATATATCTCGTGCTTCTTTGAGTGCTCGTGTATATATGTCCACGTCTGTGGGAGATTTTGTTATTGTAGATCGTGTTTATCGGTCGTGTTTAGTCACCATCGGGGGTTATGAGACCATAGTTGGCCTTCTACTACTCATTATGGTGGACTTTGACGTGATATTAGGCATGGATTGGTCGTCTCCCTATCACACTATGCTGGACTATCACACCAAGAGCGTGACATTGGCTATGCTAGGGTTACCGCGGTTGGAGTGGAGAGGTACATTGGATTACATCCCTAGCCGAGTGGTGTCCTTTCTAAAGGCACAATGATTGGTTGAGAAGTGGTGTGAAGCATATCTAGCCTTTGTGAGAGATGTTAGTGCTGATACTCCTACCGTTGAGTCAGCTTCGGTAGTGAAAGATTTCCCGGATGTGTTTCCAACAGACCTACCGAGCTTGCCACTGGATAGGGATGTCGATTTTGGTGTTGACCTGGTGCTAGGCACTCAGCCCATTTCTATTCCACCATATCATATGGCACCATTGGAGTTGAAGGAATTAAAGGAACAACTTCAGGAGTTGCTTAATAAGGGTTTCATCCGACCTAGTGTCTCGCCTTGGGTGCTCCAATTCTATTTGTGAAGAAGAAAGACGACTCTATGAGGATGTTTATTGATTACAAGTAGATGAACAAAGTTAATGTCTAGAACAAGTACCCACTACCGCATATTTATGATCTGTTCGACCAGCTTCAGGGTTCCCGGGTATTCTCGAAGATTGACTTGAGGTTAGGGTATCATTAGCTGAAGATTCGAGATTTAGACATTCCATCAGGACTCACTTGGTCACTATGAATTTTTGGTGATGTCATTTGGGCTAACCAACGACCTGGAAAGCTTTATGCACTTGATGAACAAAGTATTCCAGCCATATCTTGATTCTTTCGTCATCGTGTTCATTGACGAAATATTGGTATATTCTCGCATCCAGGAGGATTATGACCAGCACTTGAGGATCATGCTCCAGACCTTGAGGGAGAAGAAGCTATATGCTAAATTATCCAAGTGTGACTTTTGGCTTGATTCGGTGGCATTTTTGGGTCATGTGGTGTCTAGTAATGGGATTTTGGTGGATCTGAAGAAGGTGGAGGCAGTTCAGATATGGCCTAAATCATCTTCTGCTACTGAGATCCGGAGTTTTCTAGGCTTGGCTGGTTATTATAGCCATTTTGTATGGGGAGTTTCATCCATCGCAGCTCCTTTGACTAGATTGACTCAGAAGGGTGCTCCATTCAGGTGGTCCGACGAGTGTGAGGAGAGCTTTCAGAAGCTCAAGACTGCCTTGACCACAACTCCAATACTAATTTTGCCTTCGGCATCGGGTTCATATACAGTTTTTTGTGATGCTTCGCGGATTGGCATTGGATGTGTATTGATGCAGGAGGGTAGAGTGATTGCTTGTGCTTCGCATCAATTGAAACCCCAGGAGAAGAACTACACCATTCATGATTTGAGGCATTATCTCTACGGCATGTCTTGTAAGGTATTCACAGACCATCGGAGTCCACAACACTTGTTTAAGCAGAAGGATCTGAACTTGAGGCAACAGAGGTGGTTAAGGCAACAGAGGTGGTTAGAGCTATTAAAGGACTATGCTATCACCATTCTTTATCATCCGGGGAAGGCCAATGTGGTGGATGATGCCTTGAGTAGGAAGGTTGAGAGCATGGGGATTCTTGCTTATATTCCGGTTTGAGAGCGACCGTTAGCATTGGATGTTCATGCTTTGGCCAATCCGTTCGTGAGGTTGGATGTTTCGGAGCCTAATCGAGTTCTTTCTTGTGTGGTTTCTCGGTCTTCTTTGTATGAGTGCATCCAGGTGCGTCAGTATGATAAACCTCATTTTTTGTCCTTAAGGGCACGGTGATGCCAATGAGGTTTCTATTGAAGATGATGGGTTGTTAAGGATGCATGGCCGGATTTGTGTGCTTAATGTGGATGGGTTGCGTGAGTTGATTCTTGAGGAGGCCAAACGTTTGTGGTATTCCATATATCCTGGTACAACGAAGATGTACCAGAATTTGAAGCATCACTACTGGTGGAGAAGAATTAAGAAAGATATAGTGAAGTATGTGGCTCAGTATTTGAACTGTCAATAGGTGAAGTACGAGCATTAGAGACTGGGCGGTTTGCTTCAGAGACTTGATATTCTGGAGTGGAAGTGGGAGCGTATCACCATGGATTTTGTTGTTGGACTTCCATGGACCATGAAGAAATTTGATGCATTGTGGATTATTGTGGATAGGCTGACCAATTCTGCACACTTCATTCCGGTTGTCACTACCTACTCTTCAGAGCATCTCGCCCAGATCTAAGTTCGTGAAATTATTCGTCTTCATCGTATGCCAGTATCTATTATCTCTAATCGAAGCACGTAGTTCGCATGACATTTCTAGAGAGTTGTGCAGTATGAGTTAGGCACACAGGTCGAGCTAAGCACGTAATTTCATCCCTAGATGGACGGCAGTACGAGGGTACCATTCAGATCTTGGAGGATATGCTACGTGCATGTGTTACAGATTTCGAGGGTTCATGGGATCAGCTCCTACCGCTCGCAGAGTTCGCCTACAATAATAGCTACCAATTGAGTATTCAGATGGCTCCTTATAAGGCCTTATATGGTAGGTAGTGTCGTTCTCCAGCTGGTTGGTTTGATCTGGGGGAGGCTAGGTTGTTGGGCACTAATTTGGTACTGGATGTCCTAGAAAAAGTCAAGTTGATTTAGGATCGGCTTCGTACAGCATAATCCAGGCAGAAGAGTTATGCTGATCGGAGGGCTCGTGATGTAGAATTTATGGTGGGAGAGGGGGTTTTGATAAGAGTTTCACCCATGAAGGGTGTGATGAGGTTCGGGAAGAAGGTCAAGTTGAGCCCTAGGTATATTGGTCCTTTTGAGATCCTTGAGAGAGTTGGTGAGGTGGCCGACAGACTTGCATTGCCACCCATCTTATCGGGAGTTCACCCGGTGTTCCATGTTTCCATGCTCTGGAAGTATTATGGAGATCCGTCACATGTGTTAGATTTCAGCTCTGTCTAATTCGGCAAGGATTTGACTTACGTTGAGGAGCTAGTGGCTATTTTGGACACACAGGACCGGAAGTTGAGGTCAAAGAACAATGATTCAGTGAAGGTTCAATGAAGAGGTCAACCGATCGAGGAGGAGACCTGGGAGACCGATCACGACATGCAGAGTTGTTATCCTCACTTTTTTAGCACTTCAGGTATGTCTCTATGCACGTTCGAGGACAAATATTTATTTTAAGAAGGGGAGAATATGATGACCCAACCGGTCATTTTGTGTATTTGAGCTCCATTTCCCCTTTTGAAGCTTCTTGAATGTGTATTTGTGGTTTTATGATTTGTGGGGATGGTTAGTTTTATTTCGGGGAAGTTTTAGAATGATTTGGACCCAGGTTCTTGATTTAGAAGCTGAAGTTGAAAATGTTGACTGAAGTTTATCTTTTGTGGAAACGACCACGAAACAGTGTTTTGATGGATTTGATAGGTTTATATCGTGATTTTGGACATGGACGTATGCCCGGAATTAAATTCAAAGGTTCCTAGGTTGATTTGACTTTTTTTGCCGAAAGCTGGTAATTTGAGGTTTAGAAGTATCCTTAAGTTTGACCATAGGTTGACTTTGTGGCTATCGGGTCTGGATTTTGGTTTGGGACTTGAATGGGTCTTTTTTTCTATTTGGAACTTGTCTGTAAAATTTGGTGTAATTCAGAGTTGGTTTAATAGCATTCGGACGCTTGATTGCAATTCTACTGATGCTTGAGTTTTCTTTTGAATTTCATGCGTTTTGGTGTGCGATTTGTGGTATCGGATGTTATTTTGGTATTTTGACCGTGCGAGCGAGTTTGTATGATATTTTTAGACTTGTGTGGATGTTTGGTGTGAAGGCCCGAGGGCTCGGGTGAGTTTCGGACGTATTTCGGATTGGATTGAACTCATTTTTGGTTGTTGGTGTGCTGGTGCTACAGTTATCGCAATTGCGAGCACCAGCATCGCAATTGCGAAGTAGACAATAGGGGGGCAGGTATCACATTTGTGATGCCTTACGCGCAATTGCGAAGCAAGGCCTGGGCTGGGTAGGTTCGCATTTGCGACCAATTGGTCGCATTTGCGAGGGGGTCAGACTTCGCAAATGTGAAGTCAGTGTTGCATTTGCGACATTCCTCTAAGTTGTCAAGCTACGCATTTGCGAGTCCTTTTTCGCATTTGCGAGGATTCGCAATTGCGACTTCTGCGCCTAAACAAAAGGGTTGGGAAGATGGGATTTAGTCTCATTTTTCATATTGTAGAACCCTAGACTCGGTAGGAGGCGAATGTGAGGAGGCATTTTCACCTACAACTATTGGGTAAGTGATTTTCAATTATATTACATAATTATATAAGAAATTTAACATTAAATTCTGGAGAATATAAGAAAAATTTTGGGAAAATTTTTTATATTTTGAAAAATAAAAATTTGGGATTTGAGAGTCGAATTGGACTCGGATTTGAAAACAAACGCATATATGGACTTATGGGGTTATGGGTAGCCGACATCTATCCTTGGAATCGGGTTTTCACCGGGCGGGCCCGGGGGTTAGACTTTTGAGGAATTGTGTAAATATCATAGCTTTATTAATTATAATTAATTTCTCTTGCATTGTTTGATGATATTAAGTCATTTTTGGTTAGATTTGAGCCGTGCGGAGGCAAAATTTAAGGGAAAAGCCATTTTTGAGTGTTGATTTTGCCTAGTTGAGATAAGTATCTTGCCTAACTTTGTGGGGGGGAGAGGGGGGAGGGGAACTACCCCTTAGTATTAGGTTGATTGTACTATTTGAAATATGTAAAAGACGTGTACATGAGGTGATGAGTGAGTGCACGAGCTTATATGTGAAAATTGACCGATTTTAACTCTTAGGTTACTTATAAGCATATAATTGAAGTTATTATTATTTGTTCTATCTTTCGTTGTCAAGTTTATCCTTACATGTTTTAAATAAAATTGTTAGTACGTGTTCTAGTTTTCATTGTCAAGGTTACTCTTATACGCATTTATTAGTAGTAGTTGTTACATGCTATTCTTTTCATTGTTGAGTTATTCTCATGCATTTAGTCGTTATTGTTATTTCATGCTACTTCTTTCAATGTTAAGCTTATGTTATGCATTAGAATTTGAAGTTGCTATTTCATGGAAATACCTTCATTGTTGAGTTATTGAAGTGATAGTTGTTGAGAGCTATTAATACATTTGTGGTTGAAATTGTTGGTTATTAAATACCTTTCCTTGCTGAGTTATTTTTCATTCATTTTATTATTATTGAGATTCTTGTACATATTGTGGTTGAGCCGTGGGCTATGTGTTGTGGTGACATTGATATTGTTGATTTTGGCAATGTTGTAGCATATGGGTACATGTGGTGTGAGTTGACTATTGTGTTGTGATATTGATGCGCATACGGTGGTAAAAGGGTGGGTATTGATGTGCATGTGACGAGATAAGTTAGAATTTATATGCGTGTTGCTAGTAAGGGAATTACTTGAAGCCACGCGATGAGATAAGGGAGCTAAAACATGTGTAGCTATTTCAAAAAAAATAGTTTTAAAATAAATGCAAGGCGTACGCGGCGATATAAGGAAGATTTTGATTATGACTTGTGAAATATGAATATGAGGTGTGGTACCTCGGTATGATATTTTTGTACATTCTATGTTGGAAAGGCTTGTTGGTTTGAACTGTTATTGTTTTGCTTTCCTTACCTCATTCCATTCTCATTTTGATTGTAGTTGGTTACTTGTTGTCTTTATCACATGTACACTCTTTGTTGTCATTTATTGCTTTTATTTTCGTTGTTAGCCTTGTGTTGATAAATTGCTTTATTGTCACTTATTGCCTTTATTTCCCTGTTGTTGGATTATATTAATATTTTGCACATGTTTTTATGTCGAGTAGGTATCTTGACCAGATCTCGTCACTACTCTTCCAAGATTAGGCTTGATACTTACCGGGTACCGTTGTGGTGTACTTATGCTACGCTTCTGCATATTTTTGTATAGATCCAAGTACTTCTGCTCGTGCCGGATGCTAGTGAGTTGACCCGGATATTTCGGAGACTTCAAGGTATACTTGTTTGATGCTCGCAGGCCTCGGAGTCAGCTTCTGTTATTGCCTTTACTACTGTTTATCTTCATACCAAACAGTGTTATACTTAGAGATTTCTAGAGTATTTCTTTAGAGCTTATGACTCAGTTCCACCGGTTTTTGGAATTATGTACCTGTTGATCCGTATTGGTTTATTATGATAATTATCAGTTTAATTTTATATCTTATTCGTTAATTCTGTTAAGTTCTCGATGCGTGTTAGGCTTACCTAGTCTTAGAGACTCGGTGCCGTCATGACTACCTAAGGTGGAATTTTGGGGTCGTGACATGTTGTTTGCTGAATTTTTATGGCCATATTGAATGATTAGTGCAAGAGCAGGTGTTTGAATTATGTACATGTTGGATACTATATCAGAAGGCTTGAGTTATTAAAGTTTAGCCAGTGATTAGATGATATTTCAAAACATATCATTTGTCATACCCGAATTGTGTAATCTTATCGTTGAGACGTATAATTTATTCAAGTATTCCAGATTAATGCCCAGAATTCTAAATGTGATAGACTGTAGTTTTACAGATGTCATGCCATAGAGTGTAAACCTTCACTTTACTTTGACAAAAGGGATTACTTGAAAATACAATGATGATTTTACTCCTCCGGAGGACGTGTAGACGTGAGGTAAGTTCTGCTGCATGAAAAATGAATCCAGGTTCTTCTCCCAAAAATAAGTATACTTCTCAGAGAGAACTTCTCAATATGATGCCTCTATCCTTCCTCCCCTGAGTTTTTCATGGTAAGTTAGAACCATACAAAAGTTTTTGTATGCTTACTCTTGACGGGTTGCTTTGCTTGAAGATGCACATTTTCTATATTCTATGGGTATTGCATCAATATACCTGATTGTAATCGCTACTTATGGTTGACTGTAAATTCTTTTTATGTCCTCTTTTGCATATGTTGTACCATCCTACCATTTTGCATGCTGTATCGAAAAGCCTACTAGTCCAATTTCTTATCTATAGATGGAACGCTTAGAAGAAAAAAAACAAGCAGAATGCTTAATATGTTGGGCCTGTGCAATAGCACGGGCAATCTTCATCTAGTACATTTCTAAGAGCCTTGTTAATACGAAAGCAAAAGGATGGCTTTCTAAGCTCTCTGTACCTGCAATCTAACTGGTTATTGACAAAGCATTTTAAAAAATAAATAGCTTTTGTGGTTGCTTTAAATAACTGGAGGCATCTTTGCTGTGCTTCTAGTTTGGAACTCAAAATCAAGTAGTGTCCTCAGACATTGTCTTGCTTTTCCTCAGAATCTATCTGCCAAATGATGCTATTCAAGAACTAAAACTTCATGACTTTTCAGCATCCATACGTTCAATCACACGCCGTGCTTCTTCCTCTGTACCAGGGACGACATTCCTAATCCGCTTACCATTTTTCAGTGAATCTTGTTGGACAGTGAAAGTGAAATAGAAATTGTTTGAAACCTGAAAAAGAAAAGCATCACTACTCCAAGTGTTTGAGCAATATACTGAATGGAAGTTTCTGCAGTAGATATGCACTTTTCTTAGTTTATAAAGAATGGAAACATGGAGAATAAGACGACAAATCAACACAGAACCACTCACTTGACCTTGAAATGCGCCCTTTTCTAGCATCCTATCTGTCTTTAGCAAGTGTATTTGGCATGCCGGAAGTCATTACCAAGAAAATGTTTTCCATAAAGAAGTCATTTTCTCATACTAGGTCAAAAGAAAATGCTTTCCAAAGAAATTATTTTCCATTAAAAGGGGAAAACTGACTTCCCTCGCTTAAGGGCGGACGTCATTTTTCTTATAACTAAATTGACTTATAAAATCATATTATTTGCTCCAACTAACACCTAAACATTACTATTAATCTTTAAGTTTCAGAATTTTCATCAAAACACTCTCTGATTTGCTACTTCATAAAAAAACTCTCTCCAATCTGCAAATATTATTACTAACCTTTTATATATATTGTTTTCGAGAAATATTTCTATCCACTAACCAAACACCGGAATATTTTCTAAGAAAGTATTTTTCATGGAAAATAACTTTTGCCATACCAAACACACTTTAGTGTTAATTCTTTTTGATAACCGAGAAATCCTCAAGGACCAATTGGGTCACGTTTTGAAAATCATTGGATACCAAGCTCTCCCCTTTATCCTTCTCCACTCAAATACCGGGCTTTTGTTTGTGGCGAAGTTTGAACTCATGACATGCACCTAACCCACACATTAAGCTCTAGGCTCTTACCACTAAGCTAAAGCCATGAAGGCCCACAGTTTAGTGTTGATTTGGTTGTTACCATTTAATCAATAATTAAGATGTTAAGAAAATAGACCTCGAGTCTAACTGTACCCAAAAGCTAGTTCATGAGGTGAGAATTGTCCAAAACTATATGAGACAAAGTCCATTCCCTTAACATGTGAGATACTCCAACATCTCCTAATTCCAATTGGAGTATACATAACATAACATGGGTGTCCAACACCGGGAAACACAGCAATAAGAATCAGACTAGCTCTAATATCATATTAAGAAAATGGACCTTGGGCTCATATCAACCTCAAATGCTAGCTTTTGAGGTGAGGATTGTCCAATACCATATAAGAAGACCAACGCATTTCCTCAACCAATGTGGGACACTCTAACAAAGAAAATACATGTTTCTCCCAAACATATTTAATACATCGGTTAAACACTTCTTCTAATCATATAACCAAAAAACAAACTTAAGGCATTAGCAGACAAGATTAGCTAAACGCCTAAACCTTTAAGTTGATAGACTGAAAAACAATAGACCAAAATTTCCTCACAAGTGAGTCAAAAGGGAGGTTTCATTTGGTTTTTGATGGAATAAATACCAGATCCGTCTTGTCAGAAAGTAGAAGAGTTAATAAGACCAGATTTACTCATCAAAAATAAGACTAGATTTGCTAACAACAAGAATTGATGGATAAACACGAAATGTCGTACGCAATGATGACTATTTTGAAGGAATACTCAATGATGAGAACAAGCATTTTCTCACGTAAGAACTAGTTACATGCATGAAAAAAGTTGATAGTTCAAATAAACTACAAAATAAAGATTAATAAACTTTAGATGATCCACATAAGGCACTATTATCAATAATATCAATACAGCGATATGTTATTCTATAGAGTGCCAATGCTCACCTCACTAGAACGCAACTCCGGCCGCATAACATGAGCTATCACTTCTACATTAATCAGAGGCCTACCCAAATTCTCTAGTTCTGTGTACAAAACACATGATTTGAGGCGGAGAAAATTTCCCACATCGACCTGCATCAGCAGATTAAGAGTTAAATCTCATCAACATAATTATACTCAAGTGCAGAAACTTAGCATGAAACATATTCCATTGAGGGTTTGCTATAATGAATGGTCTGTAATAAAAAACACACCATCCCATTGCTTTTCCTTAATTTTGATGGATCTTTGGGTAGTTATTCAAGTCTGAATATTACCAATAAAGGTGAGGCGATCACAGCTAGGCTGCAAGCAAACAGCCACATACACACTAGAGATTGTAAAAGATTGGTCAGAACCCTACTGAATGCCTTCTTTACTTCCACTTCAAAGTGGCTGTTAACACAATTAAACTACTTCTAAAATGGTCTATTAGTTGTAGCAGAAACTTTAGCACATCTAAATATAGTACTTTCTCAAGCATCTAACCAAGAAAAAAAGAAATCCTCAATGTTGGAGATTCACTTATTTAAATATAAAAGCTACAGTTTGATATCACAAGGAATATCATGTATTCTAGGTACATCAAAATTTTTACAATTTTATTTAATCTCTTCAGACATTACATCTCAGTAGCAGTGCAGAGTTAACTGAATTGATAGATGCTCAATCCCATAAAGCATTAAACCTTTTGTGTCTCCAAAAAATCAGAGGGTGCCGCTACTTCACAGCTCGACATATGCATCAACTCGAATTACCAATTCCCAGAGGATGATGCTAGGTGTTCACTCGGTTAATAGGATCACGTGGTATACCATTGGGAGTTCTTTAAAATTTACAGTACAACACAGGGTATTGCACCCACATAGCCACCTTTTTCAATTTTCACCGGCATAGCCAACATTATTTTGCAACAGTGTTTATACATCTTTATATATTATTATACAATATTATATACTTATTTTAAAACAATATATAACCTTGTATAAACATGTATAATAGCGTATTAGAGGTGTTTATACACTGTTATACATTATTATACAGTGTTGATACAAATTGCTACATATTGTTTGAAGAAAAAGTTGGAGTTCTGTCAAGAACATAAAAATAAAAAATAATTCACTAAATGACTTCAAATATTATATAGACTAAAACTAAATATTTTGTAGTACTGCAATTTCTAGTTCCTCTTTGCCAACCATGATTCTATTACTGTCAAGAAAAGGAATGAATGATGCAATTGCAAAATTCTTTTTCTTTCTCTCATGGTTACCCTACGGTTTGACCACTTACATTATCTTATAACAGTGATCACCTTGAATCAAACTACTTAATTATCCTTAAAAAAAACTTTCTCATTGAATGAATGGATAGGTTTGACCACTAACATTATCTTTATAATCAAATGGTTTTTCTAAAAAAAAAAAGTCAATTAAATTGTCGTCTATCGTTATTCATCAGCCATAAAAAACCGAACATTTTACCTTGTTTTCTCAAAAGATACTCATTAAAAGGGTAAGAAATGAGGTTAGAAGAAAATCAATGGACTATTTCCAGTTCACTTGTATTTAAACCCAAGGAACAAACAACAACAACAACAACAACAACCCAGTATAATCCCACTAGTGGGGTTTAGGGAGGGTAGTGTGTACGCAGACCTTACCCCTACCCTGGGGTAGAGAGGCTGTTTCCGATAGACCATCGGCTCCCTTCCTCCAAGAACTCCCCACCTTGCTCTTGGGGTGACTCGAACTCACAACCTCTTGGTTGGAAGTGGAGGGTGCTCACCACTAGAAGTAAATAGATGTGCTTCCCTCTCTCATTTTGCACCCTACTTCCATTAAGGGGTTGAAGAAGCAAGGAAAAAGAAGGTTATTACATCTTGATGGGAAACCTCAGCCAATTTGTGAAAGAAAATTCAACCCCACTGTACCTTAAAGTTCTGTTACATAAAAGATAAGATACCTAACATAACCTTACTTTGTACTAATAGGCGTGTGACGACCCGATAGATTGTTTTGAGTACTAGCCTTAATTTCAGTGCTCCGAGACCTCCCATAGCTTCATTTGATGTTTTTATTGATTTGCGTGCGGGGTCCGTGTCGTTTTCCGAAAAACTTTTACGTAAAATTTTGAAGAAAATGAGATTTTTGATTTAAAATGAGGCTAGAGTTGACCACGGTCAATATTTTTGGTTAACGACCTCGGATCGGTATTTTGACGATTCCGGTAGGTTCCCGTTTTTTTACTTGTACGAACGTTTGGTTGGCTCCGGGGTGTCCCGAGCGCATTTCCGCGTATTATGTGAAAAATTGTGAAAATTGAGTTTTCAAGTTGAAATCTTGAGTTTTGATGATCGATTCTTGTTTTTTGATGTTATTTTGATGATTTGTAGCGAGCAAGTTTGCAGGATATTATTACAACTGTGTGCATGTTCGGTTTGGAGCCCGAGGGGCTAGGGTGAGTTTTGGAGGTGTTACAGACGATTTTGGGACTGCCGATGTTCAGCAGTTGCTGGTGCAAGCCTGCAGATCTCGCATTTGCGAGGTCAGGCTCGCATTTGCGAGCATCGCTTTTGCGGCCAAATGATCACATTTGCGAAAGGCACTGGGATCGGGGAACTTCACATTTGCGAAGGAACCGCATTTGCGAAGGCTGGGAAATCGCAAATGCAGCTGGAGTCTCGCATTTGCGACTCTGACAACCTTGGGGGCAGCTTCGCAAATGCGAAAGTTTTGCCGCATTTGTGACTTTTGTGCATCGGATGCACAGACCGCTTTTGCGATCAGTGTCTCGCATTTGCGGGTATCGCAATTGCGAAAAAGAGTTCGCAATTGCGGCGTCTGTAGCTGGGTAAAAGAGGGAAAAATCGGGACTTAGCTCATTTTACACCATTTCTCAACCCTAAACACTCTAGAGGCGATTTTTGAAGAACTTTTTCTCTCCAAATTCATTGGTAAGCATCTCTAACTAGTTTTTAATCAATTTCAATTACTTTTCATGAATTTTTAACATCAAAACGAATTTCATAGTATAAATTAGGGATTTTGGATAGAATTTAGGAATTTTGTAAAATTGAGAGTTAGCCCTCAAATTGAGGTCGGATTTCGAAACAAATCACATAACCAAGCTCGAGGGTGAATGGGTAATCGGGTTTTGGTCTGAATCTCGAATTTCGACCAACCGGGCCCGGGGTTGACTTTTTTTAAAATGATCAAAATTAAACCTTTTTCATTCGTAGGTGGTTTCTAAAGCTTGTTTTGAATTGTTTGATTGATAATTGGCTAGATTAGGTTGGTTTGGAGGCTTGTTCGAAAGGAAAAGCCATGATTAATTGTGATTTTGTTGTGGAAAGAGATTTTGATGTTGGTACCAGCGGAGTCCCGAGAGGTACTTAGCAGCTACCAGTTAGTGATTCGAGGTAGAGCTGCATTCCGTTCGCAGACCCTGGAGTCATTTTCCTATTTCTTGCATTGTTTCCTTTTATTTCGGATAGTAATGTATTTCTTTCAAACCTTGTATTTAGCTTGGATCTAGACGCTCATGTACTTGTGACACCAAAATCTTGGGATGGTTTATGTTATGTCTTTGATCAGTTATTAGATAGCTACTGCTTTTGTTTTTATATTATCCGTTTATGTTGGCTTGCCTGGCATTCGGTGTTAGGCGCCATCATGGCCCCACGGTTGGGATTTCGAGTCGTGACAAAGTGTGAGAGTGCATACTGACTTTTCCTTTTTAAAATAAAAAACTACTAATGCCAAGATCTTGAAAAAAAATAGATACATGCACTTAAAAGTTTTTGGGTGTAAAACTTGGAGGAAGAGAATGAAATTTGTGCAAAAGAATAATCTATGTTCACTTCTTAAGAAGTACTGCCAAGATGCAAGAAAAAGAAAACACTACAAAATGACGAGAGAGGAGGTAGTCAACGGTTTTAAAAGGAGAAGGGAAATGGGGGCTGCTAATGAGGGTTTTTCAAAATATATACAAAAGGGTGCAAACCGAGTAAGGATTACAAATATGGGCATGTTTTGGTTATAAGATTGGACCAGATGATCCAGAGTGTAAAAATTCCTATATTATTTGTGATTCAAATTTACTTTCACACACAATATGCATCAATGATTTAACTCTGTTTCCAAATTTCAAGAGAATATTGCCGGATATTCACTTGCTTAGTGGGGATCACGTTGTATCCTATTTGTAATCCCTTAAATACCTTACGAGACCCAGTATGTGGGATCATAAAGCATCTAACTTCCACATACAAGCCAAATATCAGATCCTGAATCCTGATTATAGGAACTTCACAATGCCTTCATCGTTTCATGTAACATCTTTTTATAAATATCTTCTCATGAAAAATTAACTACATTCTCGACATACTATCAGTACAAGGAACATAACCCCCTCCCCCCCCCCCCCCCTCCCACACCCACACACACAAAAAAAAAAAAGATTAAACTATTGCAAGGTAAAATGTTTAGTCAAAAATATTGTAAGTAGTTGTGTAGAATTAGTTCGGCATTACTAGATGTAATGGAAGTAAATTAATGGTGAAACTTATTGGCTTTTGCAGGTATAAGATGGAGGTGTGAGACTATATTTAACTTTTGTAGTTCTGCAAAGAAGAATGACTAAGAAAGGTGTAGAACTCACATACTATGCCTATAACAAAATATGACTATAGTCAAGCCGACTAGGTAGATGTTGTATTGGGGATGAAAGATTTGACAATTTCTACAGAAACATAAAACACTCATAGTTTAGACGACCATATAGCCGACCGAAACTAATTCGGATAATGTAGATGTAAACTATTCTTTCGTGGCTTTATGTATTGGGTTGAAAATGACAGTTTTCGGTACAAGATTACTTTAATAAACATTATATACTACTCACTCTTGTAGAGGGATTTGGATACGAAGGTCAAACTAATTAATTTCCGGTGTAAGAATTTGGAAAAAAGATTTTCAAGTTTTTTGAAATAAAATTTGCATATTTGGAGATTACATCAAAAGTATTATAAGTCATGATAATTAGTCATTTAAAATAATAACCATAAAATTTTGAATAGTTCAAAATAATTACAATATTGTGGTCAAAGAAGACCCTGTTTAACTCTCCAAATAGTAATAATGCCACATAAAAATGGAACGGAGGTAGTATTCAATTTGATTGACTTAGAAATCATACATAAGGAAAAGGTGGACCTTCAGAGGAGAAAGAATGAACAGTCTACAAACTTTTGGTACCATTAGAATGAAACAGAAATTGAATCACTAGAACTTTGTTGGGAATGTACTGTTTGAAGTATTTAGAATCAAAATCATTGTTTTAATCTATCCTACGCTCAACCTTTTAATTTAGATCCAAGAAAAATTAAATGTAAGGAATAGTGTGACGATAATTTTTTTGAGATGGTAACATATAGTGTGACGATATTTTTTTGAGATTGAATAATAGGGTGACTATATGCTAAAAGGTAATAGCTAAACTTACAGGTTTCAAGAAATCAACATGATCAACTTCCACAAAGCAAGGTGCACTGCCTGCAAATGCATAAGCTGTTGCATAAGCCAGCTCAAAAGCTCTCCGCATCAAGAATCCTCCAAAAATTCGGCCATGGATGTTTCGTTGCTGTGGCTGGCAAATCAAAGAGTTCTGAAGACACGTATCCATTATTAAAATGCTGTCTCTATATGCCAAAGCAGGCATATCACAAAAGATTCGGCCCTCAGCCAGCAACTCGTTTAGCCCTTTCACTTCCTCACCCTGAATTTCCTTCTTTTGTTCCCCTTTTTTAATCTTTCTCATTTTGTTTCTTTCTTCTGCTTCTTCCCAGAGAAGCTTTTCTTTTTCAGTTTCAGGCGAAATCTGATTAATTGGAGCTGATTTTCCAGTCTTAGAGTCTCGGGCCACAAAAGTGAAGTTTGCAGTTAGAGCTAATGACTGTGAGGTACTGGATGCTTCTGCAAGAAAATGCTCCATGTCATAGGAGACGATAACCACCAAATATAGAGGCAATACATAGAAAGCTATCAAAACTCGGTCCTTTGCAAAACCAGAAGTTTACCCAGAAAATACTCTGAGAAACCTAGCCTTTCCAAGAAATATCTTCTATCACTATCAAATAATTTTTTTGTTTAATTTTCAAAAATCATAAGGCATGTAAGCCTGCAATACTGTAATTCACTACTGCATTTTCCAGCAGAAATGGAATACTGAAACAAATTCCTTCTTATTTATGAATACCACAGAGCTTTTAAAAGTGAAAGATACAAACAAGGATAAGCCTCGTGGTGTTTTAAGCGAAAAGCGAGTTGCACACTTTCCGAAGTGAAGGGTACAATTTATGGAAAATATAAAAAGAAAAAAAATATATGACTTAAGTACTTATAGCATAAAACTGCTACAATACTTGCTAAATTTCAGCTTCTAGAATACAATAATGAAAATAGTAATCCAACATCAGTAAATTGTAATTTCGACAACGCCACTGCAAGATAACGTCAATCTCAATATTAGCTTTCAATTTTCTTCCAATCAATTCAAAAAATAATTGTTGGCATCATCAGTTTTTTATTTAATTCTTTAATAACTCTACTAAGAGAGTAGATTTGAGAAGAGGGCGAAAAAAGCCTGAAAACAGAAAAAGAGGAAGAAGATTACTAGCTTACTAGGAGAAGAAGAGAGGGTGATTGCTCTAGATGAAAAATGAAGAAAGAAGCAAATGGCTTTTAATAGTAATGTGATATCAATTAAAACGATAAACAATGACACAAAAGTTAGTACTCCCTCCGTTTCAATTTGTGAGAATGTATGGGAGAAAAATCTATTTTTTTTAATAACGCTACAATGAGCCCTATATATAATAGATATTCTACTCCTACTACATATGGGACTATGACATATTCTACTCCTACTACATATAGGAGTAGGACTATTTACACATAACTATCTAACACTCCCTCTCAAGCCGGTGCACACAAATCATATGTACCGAGCTTGTTACATATGTAACTAATACGAGGACCAGTGAGGGACTTGGTAAAAATATCTGCAAGCTGATCACTCGACATACAAGGCCACTAGACTCCCCCTGAGCAACAAAACCAAGTGGTTGCTGATAAACAAAAGTTGGCCAAAAGGTCGCCGGAAAAATTAGAAAATAGTGAGACTAAGCCGAATTCCACACTACAAAATAGGTTCTACAACACCACCAGAAAACATAAACTTTTCTGGAAATTACTATTCACACCGGGAAATCACTGTTCATGCCGGAAAAAATAAAAGTTGTCAGAATTTGATGTAATTTATATGGGTAGGCTCAGAATCACTAGACGAGTAAGTTGTCCTAAGAAGTTTTTTCAAAAAGTGGCCGGAATGGCTCACGCGCCGGAAAAGTTACTGTAGCTCGCTGGAACCCTAGTTCTGGCGGTGCGTGGAGGCGTGTGACTTTCTGCCGGAGCAATTGACTGGGGTTTTGTCACCTGACTTTTCCGAACAAGATGGTAGTGTTGGTTTTTGCACAACACTTACCGATGAGGAGATAACGCAAATCAATCTTGAGTCATCAACCGGAAAGACGCACGGTGACTGACTTTTCTGTTCAGATGGGACTGGAATTTCTGGGGTTTGGTCGCACAAGGGTTTCAGATCTGATGACTGAAGCTCTGATACCATGTGAGAATGCACGGGAGAAAAATCTATTTTTTTTAACAACGATACAATGAGCCATATATATAATACATATTCTACTCCTACTACATATGGGAGTAGGACATATTCTACTCCTACTACATATAGGACTACGACTATTTACACATAACTATCTAACACAATTTATGTGACGTAGTTTGACTAGGCAAAAAGAGGAAGACTTTGAAACTTGTGGTTTCAAAAGCTTAAAGGGTAAAAGTTTTTGTGAGGCTTTCAATTTGTGCGGCTTCAAAAGCTTCTCATTAAGGGTAAAATTAGCAAAATGAAAAGTTTAAAGTTAAATTATTTTCAAATATATAATTGTGTTATTCTTATTGGAATGGACTAATAAAGAAAGTGTGTCACATAAATTGAAACGGAGGGAGTACTTACAAGTTACAAGTAAAAAGCATTTTCTTCCACAGGAAAAATTCCACAGGGACGGCCAGTCATGTATGAATTGGTTTACGAAATTGACACTAAAATTACAGTTGATTAAAAACAGCTCAAAAATTTAAGATAACTGTTCACGACCTGAGACCCTGACACTTATGCTTCACTTTTAAAATGCAGTATTCTTAAATGCACCCAAACATCCAGGACACAAGTGATATGGCAAGCATATGAACCCAATGCAACATATAAAAGAAAAGAAGGAGCAGAATTCAATCTCATATTCAAGAACAATAAGTATCTCCTCTGTGTTCTCTAGTGAATCTATATCACTTGCATTCAGGCTTGGCCTTGTTTCTGGAGTTTGTTAATTACAACCCTTCCTGAACTGGCCATGTAGCTCAACAAAATCAACCAACTAGTACCAGTTCATCTTCCATTGTCCCTTTAAGAATTTATTTCTGATTCATGAGTTTTCTTTACAAAAAAGCTGATAACGAGAAGAGCGAAACCATCTTTGTCACCATAATATTACAAGTGGTTTTGCAAATGTGTCTCAGCACCCTTTTCACATAGCGTTAACGTTTCCAAAGGAGGTCTTCGCTAAAGTTTTACGATATGACATCCTTAATGGATCAGCCTTAAATAAGCACTAGGATAGTGTTAACATAAGTAGAAGAAAGAGAACTGAAGGGCATCAAGTAGTTTACAAAGAAACTGATACATGGGGAACTCCCTTTACTGTGGCTAATATGAAAATCCTGAAAATGATTCAACCCAGCCTAATGTATCTAAATTGACTTCACCCGATGTTTGCACTTGCAGTGTCGAAAAGTATCAAGTTATGTGGGGCTTTAAGAGGAAACACAATTAAAGCAATTGATTTAGTGAAGAGAGATGCATAAGAAGAAAAAACAATAATGGAAGAAACAATTGTACGAATAGATAAATTGAAAATATTACAATTAGGGAAACTTATGAGGTAGAAGACATGTCAATCAAGGTCAAAATCATCTTAAATTTCTGATTCAGATGCAAAGATAAAATTTTAAATATTTCAAATTTATTTACTAGTTTATACTTATGAATTTAATAATGATTTAATGATAAAACCCGCATACAAGGTGTATATAGAAAATCTAGTACCCAATTGCTGGAAGCAAGCTGATGCGTTGCTAAGCTCTATGTCGATATGACAAATATTCATATATTTGCAGTTTGAAAATCTCAACTCTAATTGGTGGTATTACCCTTGCATTAGCAAAGCATTAACCTATAACCACTTAGGAAAGAGATAGTATAGCACTAAATCATTATTAATAATTAACATGAAAGTAGATATGTCATTTCCTTATGACTCTGCATGAAAGCAGGAACAATTTTCCACGAAAATCACAATTTCTGAACTAAGAGAACTATGACTTTGGGAATATACCCGGTGAAGATTGCATCACTTCCAATTGAATCTCCATAGATGACCGACCAACCCATGTAACAGCGCCCTCTATTGTAAGATTAGTATCAATAAGAATAGGTTTTTTCAGAAGCATCTTGTCCACAGAAGCTGTAACTAGTATCAAGGGCCTAGTAGTACCATCATTACTGGAACAGTGCTGGATTGAAAAGAGAGAAAGAGAATATGAGGACAATACTTCATAAGAGAGGAAATTCTTTGGTTCAGAAGTACATGACTAGCACAGCAAAATTCTAATAATAAGAACAATCTTGTGTGATCATAACTGACAAACCAAACACAAACATGGTCAAGTCTTAAGTACCCTGATATCATGATCCTGATAGCATTCAAGTCGAGACGTTTTAACTATAAAGATAATGGGAGCTCAGCTCTAACAGATATGCAATAAGCAGATGGTCAAAGCCAGAGTACCTTGAAGGATATAGTTCCAGCCAAAGCATCAAGGTCTTCAAGCAACTTTCCCATCCTAATCTCATTCCAGGGGTTCCTATATTGCTCTCTCAGCACATAATCAGAAGAGAATTTGTAAAGAACACTAGTCCTACTCTTAGATGGGGTCTTAGCAATCAAATCAGTTGCAGTTGGTGGAGAAGGATCAACTGGGGCACTTGAAAGTCTCTCAAAGATACTTGATCTTGCTTCCCACAATGCATTTGTCACAGGTGAATGGTACATACCTGGCCACAAACTGATTGGCTTTCTAATTGAACAACCTGCATCAATGGTTGCCACATCTGGGACTGGATCACTATTTTGTCCAACTGAAAATATCCTAGTCTGAGACACCATTTCATCACAAAATGCAAAAAAGGGTTTTTCATAATTGGCTAAGCCAAGCAAGAAATTTGAGAATTTGGGACACCTTTTGGTAAAAAAATGCAATCTTGATGATGGCCTCCCCATTTTTTTATGGAGATGAAATTACACCAATAGAATAAACTTTGAGGCAAGATTTTGGGTTTTTCCTGATAGATACGATGGGTAGAAGAAGTGGCAAGAAAGTAGTGTTCTTGTAGGTTTCATTTGAGAAAGTTGTAGCTCTCAACTGGAAAGAATAGAGGCCGTGATATTGTTAAATAAAGATTCTTTGAACACCAAATGAGTTGTACTCTGTTGAATTTCCTTCGGCATCAATATTGCTAATCCTTAATTATCTACCCATTTAATGTTGGACACGATGATTATCCTCCAAACTCATCCCTTCAAATTTATGATACCGAATTTTCTTGTTTGGATCATCTTGTTAAATATAGGAGCAAAATGATCCCTTATCTTTATCTTTAGATTCCAAATAGTCCTTATTCTTTTATATTGGCACTAATAGTCCTCTTTCTTAGCAAAAGTGGTGCACTTTTGATAAACCCCACCGGTTTCTGTCACTCACTAACGGTAGCACCACTAAAACTGTAAAAGAATTTTTCCTCATGGTTTAATAGGCCTGATCTTGTACCTTCTCTCCATTCATCAAGGCAATTCTGCCGTTCAATACTTCAAAAACAACAATATATCAGGTGTGACCCTACAAGTAGCGTCCGGAGAGAGTGAGGTGTAGCACACCTTACACCTTTCCCCTATTTTTGTAGAGTAAAAAAGTTATTCCCAATAAACCCTCGACTCAAAAAAAAGTATTTTTTTAAACAGGTTTAAAAAATATAAAAGTAAAAAAATAATGATGTAAATATTGTAGAATAGAAAAGTAATGACAACAAATAGTAAAGTTAACCAAAGTAAAAGAAATATTAGTAGCCATACGGAGTAGCTAAGGTGCTCTAAACTAGAATCATGTTCCCCCACATAAAAGAGAGGAATCGCTCAACTACCTAATAAACCTTCTACCCTATTTGCTCATTACTTACTAACCTTCTACCCTAATCCTCGACCTTCATGCTCTCATATCTTAGTCCTCGGTGAGCTGAAGATATGTCATGTCCTGTCTAATTACTTCTCCCAAATTCTTCTTTAGTCTACATCTACCTCTTTTTAGACCTATCATTGTCAATATCTCACACCTCCTAAGTGGGACCTTCATGCTCTCATATCTTAGTCCTCGGTAAGCTGAAGATATGTCATGTCCTATCTAATTACTTCTCTCAAATTCTTCTTTGGTCTACATCTACCTCTTTTTAGACCTATCATTGTCAATATCTCACACCTCCTAAGTGGGGCATCTGTGCTCCTCCTCTTCACATACCCGAACTATCTCAGCCTCACTTTCTATATTTTATCCACCACGAAGGCCACTCCTATCTTGCCACATATATCTTCATTCCTAATCTTGTCTCTCTTAGTATGCTCACACATCCATCTAAGCATCCTTATTTCTGTTACTTTCATTTACTTTCATCTTCTAAGGGCCTACTTTGGTAAATAATATATTTTTGTTCGTTATACTATCAACCCATTTAAAGCCTTACAATTAATAAAGTGGCTACAATTGTCCCTATTTTTAATGCTTGTCTACCCCAGCAATTAAAACGCCACGTGAAAATAACTGACCCAAAACTCCTTTAAAATAACCAGTGACCCGTAACCTATTTGGTCCGTCAACTAAATACCATAGAACCCCATTTAAATTAGAAAGAGGGTTATTTTCTCTATTTGATAGTATTAGTTTAAACTTTAATTCTTTACTTATACTATTATCTGATATATGTGTTGTATTGGAAGTGAAAATGATGTATAGTTTTTTTGTCATTACTCTTAGAGTTTCTGTTTGCACCTTTATAGTTTAGTGTTTGCATGTGCATTTTTTCAAATATAGTGGGTCTCTGTTGTTTATTACATTACAAGGTTGGTTTGGTTAGGGTTTATTTTTTGTATTGTTATTTCTAGTTTAGGGTTTCACGAGTTTTAAAACTGAATATCTTTGTTTTGTCGTATCTCTTTTGGGGATGTGGGGGGTTTTTGTTTCAAGCACAATTGATCGTACATGGTCCCAAATTTCTCTTGTATGTGCCTACGATATGGTGCACATGTGGGACATTGTTGGGTTGTCCCTTTATTGATTCTTGTACATTTAATTTGTCTCTTTATTATATGGTCTATCATATCCTTTGTTTAGTAAGGTTTTCACGACCCAAAATTCATTAGTCGTGATGGCACTTAACCCAACCCGCTAGGTAAGCCAACAGTCACATAAAAATCACGAAATCGGATAACAAGGTTTGATAACTCAACAGCGGAACAATATCATAAAATATTTGAGAACATAACCATAATACTACTACAATCAACCCCAAAATCTGGTGTCAACGAGTACACGAGCACTACCGAATAACAAGATACAAGTAAAATTCTCTAATATAACTGTCTAAATAATAGAACAGTAAAGATAAAAATAACTAAAGAGAAATTCAAGGACCACAGCCGATAAAGCAGCTATCCCATAGTCTCCCAAAAGTTGGCAACAACTTAAGTCTGAAAATCACCTCGACCAGATGTACCTGGATCTGCACATGAAGTGTAGAGTGTAGTATGAGTACAACCGACCTCATGTACTCAATATCATGTTCAGCTTGTTTACATTTCAGAAACTTAGACATGCTTTCAAGTACGATAGTTAAAGCCTAACACAGATAAAGCATTTCATTTAATAGCTAGCATGTGGAAGGTACACCTCTATGCCTACATGTTAAGTAAACATGTAAATCAACACTATTGCGGTGAATCTATCAATACTCACACTTAGTATTGTACGGGTGCCTGGCATAGCTGCACATCATCAAAACATGTATATAAAATACTGTGCATGCGCCCACTGCTGGCATATCAGACTCCGGAGAGGCGGATCCTGCCCGAACGCTAATTATAACTATTTAGCCCAATAGTGAGGCTTGGTGCACGCGTCGCCCCAAAATAATAAAACTTAGCCCAATATGGGCCTAGTGTACGCGTCACCTCAAAATCAATACCAAACCGGCTCTATGGCCCAAACTCAGTCATTTACCGTTCATGTCTCAGATAAACACATCTCAAATGCTTAGTTTAACAGTGTTACACATAAGAGGGATCAACAACATATGAGGAATCAAATAAGAAGTGTAGAGACAGAGATATCATACACGGATATAGCATCATGACTCAGAACATGTGTACAAATAAAGCATATAGCTCTGAGACAACAAGAATAGCCTTATCAAGTCTCAAACAAATAACACTTAGCCTAGACATGATGTTTAACATGAATCATAGTTCAAATGATTAAACAAGTAAGTAAACGTGGAGATACGAAGATATGATAGCAAAACAAGCCCGGTAATAGCCTAAAGGTCCCCCAAACCATGAACACGTCGGTGCACGCACACACGCCCGTCACCTAGCGCGTACGTCACTCCACTATCTTTCATATAACGCAATTCTCAGAGTTAAATACCCTCAAATCCAAGTTTAGATGTGTTACTTACCTCAAAACGCACAAATCAATACTCCAACATGCCCTTCCCACGCGTATCGGCCCCCAAACAACTCGAATTTAGTCACAAACAACATAATATCAACAAATAATATCGTAGGAAACAACGTCAAACAATAAAGTTTCAATCTTTATCAAAATTAAAAAGTCAATCGAAAAAGTCAACCCCAAGCCCGCACCCCGGAACCCGGTCAAACTCATAAATTCTAAACACCCATTCAATAATGAGTTCAACCATACCAATTTTATCTAATTTCGACCTCGATTCGGTCTTCAGATCCTCAATTTTTACTTTAGAAAGGATTTACAAAAGTCCCTCGTTTCTTCACTTTAATTCACTAATTACATGCTAAAAACAAATATGGAATCATGAAATAATAACAAATGCGAGTCAAAAATACTTATCCTGATCCAAATCTTAAAAATCTCCTTCAAAATCGCCCAAAATCGAGCTCTCTACCTCAAAATGTGATATAATAACTCTAACCCTCGAAATGGGATTTAAAAGAGTCTACCCAGTCATTCCTATTCGCGAACGCGGAAGATGTCTCGCATTCGCGAAGCACAAATCACACCAGCTGCTAAAACCTTTTACGCAAATGCGATAGTTTAGTCGCGAACGCGATGTTCAACACCCTACAGCTACGCGATCGCGGTCCTGGTCTGGCGACCGCAAAGAGCAAACACCTACCGGCCCTGGGCCTTACCTCCCTTCTACGCGAATGCGTGACCTTGCTCGCGTCCGTGTTGAACAACCTGCCTCAACCTTCGCAAACATGTCCCTGAACTCGCAAACATGATGAACAATTTCCACCAGCCACCAAATAACTCTACGCATTCGCGATCCTCTCCACGCGAACGCGAATAAGGAAACAAGATACATAGGTTCAACAGTCCTACCAAGTCCAAAATGAAGCCGAACTTGATCCAAATCATACCCGAGGCCCCGGGAATCCCATTCGAACATACCAACAGGTCCTAAAATACGATAAGAACTTACTCGAAGCCTCAAATCACATCAAAATCATGAATCACACATCAATTCAAGTCTAATGAACTAAAGAATTTCCCACTTCTAAAACTGATGTCGAACCATATCAAATCAACTCTGAATGACCCCAAATTTTTCACACTAGCCCCAAATGATACAACGGACCTATTCTAACTTCCGGAATAAAAATTCAAACCCTGTATCAACAAATTCAACTTTCGGTTAAACCTTTTAACCTTCCAAACGTTCAACTTTCCGAGTTTCGCCAAAAAGCATCAAACCAACCTACAGGCCTCCAAATCAATATCCAGACATACGCCTAAGTCCAAAATTACCATACAAAGCTATTGAAATTATCAAAACTTCATTCCAGAGTCGTCTATACAAAAGTCAAACTTCGATTAACTCTTTCAACTTAAACTTCCAACATTGGGACTAAGTGTCCCAATTCACTGTGAAACTTCTCCGAAATCAAACCAACCACCCCCGCAAGTCACATAACCACAAACGAGCATAGAAGAAGCAATAAATAGGGAAACATAGCTATAATATACAAAATGACCGGCCGAATCGTTACAAAGGTCTAGACTCAACTATCTTTTTCAATGTGTGGGACTTCACTAATATTTTTATTATTAAATTCATTTTTTATAATTTGTCGAACTCATGTATATGCCCTTATTGCTTTCTCCTAGTTTCTGATTAGGAAAAAGTTTAACCCTTTTCCATTATTTATTTTATAGATTACAGAGATGGTTAATGTGGACTTGTGTCACGACCCCAAAATCTCACCTTAAGAATCGTGATGGCACCTAATCTCTGCGACTAGGTAAGACTATCACACAACAACCTCAGACAGGATATAACAATTCAATATTTAAAACTAAGAACAATGGCCCAAAACATAGCCAATATCATAATACAACTTTCACAATCCCAAAATCCTGTAATACAGAGTCATAAGTTCTACGGAGAGTACACAAGATTTTCCAAAATACAATATTGTCTTGGATTATAATGAAGTAAGAGGGTGACTGTGAGGCCTGTGAACGGAACAACAAGTATACTTTGAAGTCTCCAACCACACATGCACCACTCCCAAACCAACACGATCTGAAATACCTAGATCTACACAAAAATATGCAGAAGCATAGTGTGAGTACACCACAACGGCACCCAGTAAGTATCAAGAGTAACCTCGGTGGAGTAGTGACGAGGTTTAAGTTAAGACACTCACTAGACATAGAAACATGTGCATAATATAAGTATAAAACTAACAACAGAAAACAAAATAAATAAATGGAAACAACAGTAAACACGAGATAGAATAGCAAAATAATCAAAATACAGTTAAATACAAGTAAAATAAATTAAGGAAAGCAATAACAGTTAAAATAATCAAGTCGTTCCAACACCGAATTTACAACAAGAACCATTTTGAGGTACCACACCTCATAACAACAAATCACAAGTCTCAAATCACAACTCTCCCACACATGGCACTTCGTGCCCACATTGTCAATCACCTTTGCATTGTTCAAAAAAGTTCATTTAAATAAAGTAAAGCATGATATCAATTTAAATAAAGTAAAGCATCGAATGAGATAATGAGTTTAATTATGAATTAAATAAAGTAAAGCATGATAACAATCTAAATAAAGTAAAGCATCAAATAAGATAATGAGTTTATTTTAAGAATTAAATGAAGTAAAGTATGATGAAAATTCAAATAAAATAAAATATCAAATGCGATAATGAGTTTAATTTAAGAATTAAATAAAGTAAAGCATGATAAAGATTTCTTTATTTTAATCAGTTATGTTACCAACAACTTAGTAGAATATGAGATAATAACTCCACGTAAGTAAATCCATCTTGATAACTAAATCATCAAGTAGCACGGAGATACAAATTAGCACATTAAAATAACGCAACAAATCACGTAAAATGCATGACAACACAAAAAAGTCACAAACCATTCCAATACAAAAATAACAATAAGAGTCACCTTGATGTCCCACATATCATAATCACATATTATCTGTATGATTCCACGTGAGCTTCACATTTAAAATATTTTTTCCCGAAATAGCTTCACGCGCTTTAGCATCCTTATCTCGCCGCGTGTGCTTCAAAATGAAGTAATTCCCCTTACTAACAACACGCGCATAAGTACCCCCTTATCTCACCACATGCACATCAATATACACACCACCCTTATGCCGCTGCATGCGCACCCCAATCACACCATACAATCAATCGCACACCACGTGCCCATGTGCCATAATATTTCTCAAACAACAATACCAATTCCACAACATTGCCAAAACAATAATACCAATATCACAATAATACATACCTCACGGCTCTATAACCATGTGTACAAGAATCTCAACAACAACACAATGGAACGGAAAAATAACTCAACAATAAAAGATATTCCATATAACAACGTCTTAAATTAAAAACATGTTAATAGCCATCAATAACTACAAAAACAAAACACAAAATAACTCAACAATGAAAGATATTCCATATAACTAGAACTTCAATTAAAAACATGTTAATAGCCATCAATAACTACAAAAATGAAACGAAAAATAACTCAACAATGAAAGATATTCAATAGAACTAAAACTTCAATTAAAAGCATGTTAATAGCCTAAGAGCATAAACGAGTCAATTACCACATATAAGTCCGTGTACACACTCGTCACCTCATGTACACCTCTTTTACATAATTCAAATAATACAATTAGGTCAACTCCTACGCGGTTGTCACGAACCCAAATTTCCACCTAAAAATATCGTGATGGCACCTAGTCTTTAAGACTAGGTAAGCCTAACACACATTGAAAACTTAGCAGAAATAACATCTAAGATATTAAATTAAACTGATAAAATGTCATAATAAGCCAAAACAGAACAACAGTCAAGTAATCCCCAAAACCGGTGGAACTGAGTCATAAGCTCTACTGATATATTCTAAGAAGCTCTAATACAATATTGTTCAGAAATATAAGAAACAGTAGCATAAGATCAGTAGAAGGTCACTCTGAGGCTTGCGAGCGTCAAGCAGGTATACCTTGAAGTCTCCAAAGCATCTGAGTCAACTCACTGGCGTCCGACACGAGAGGAAGTACCTGGATCTACACAAAATGTGTAAAAGCATAGCATGAGTACGCCACAATGGTACCCAGTAAGTATCAAGCCTAACCTCGGTAGAGTAGTGACGAGGTCAGGTCAAGACACCTACTAGAATAGAAACAGTGCAAAATGTTAATATAATCTAACAATGGGGAAATAAAGGCAATTAGATGACAATAAAGAAATTTATCAATACCTCGCTAACAACGGAAATAAAAGCAACAAGTGACAACAAAGAGGGTACATATGATAAAGAAAACAAGTAACCAATTACAATCAAAAATACGAATGAAATGAGGTAAGGAAACAAAACAATAACCGTTCAAATTAACAAGCCTTTCCAATGTAGAATGTACAACAAGAATCACACCAAGGTACCACACCTCATATTCACATTTCACAAATCACAATCACAATCTTCCTTATATCGCCGCATGAGCCTTGCATATATTTTTAAAAACATTTTTTCCGAAATGGCTTCACGCACATTAGCCCCCTTATTTTACCGCGTGGCTTCAAGTAATTCCCTTACAAGAAACACGCGTATAAATCTCACCTTTTCTCTCCTCATGCGCATCAATACACCACCCTTATGCCGCCACATGCGCATCAATATCACAACATACTAATTAACTCGTACCACGCATGCCCATATGCCACAACACTGCCAAAAATAAACAATACCAATGTTACCACAATACATAGTTCATGGCTCAACCACAATGTGTACAAGAATCTCATTAACAACAAAATGAATGAGAAATAACTCAACAAATAAAGGTATTCCAATAACCAACAATTTCAACCACAAACGTGTTAATAGCTCTCATCAACTACAACTTCAATAACTCAACAATGAAGGTATTTCCATGAAATGGCAACTTCAAATTCTAATGCATAACATAATCTTAATAATGAAAGATATAGCATGAAATAACAACTACGAGTAAATGCATGAGAATAACTCAACAATGGAAAGAATAGCATGTAACAACAACTACAAATAAATGCACATAAGAGTAACCTCAATAATGAAAACTAGAACATGTAATAACAACTTCAATTAAAGCACGTAAGAATAAACTTGACAACGAAGGATAGAACAAATAATAACAACTTTAATTAAATGCTTATAAGTAACCTAAGAGTTTAACCGGTCAATTTTTATATATACGTCTGTGTACACACTCGTCACCTCATGTACGTGTCTTCCACATAATTTAAATAATACAATTAGGTCAACTCTTACGGGGTTGTCACAAACCCAAATTCCCACCTAAGAATATCGTGATGGCACCTAGTCTTTAAGACTAGGTAAGGCCTAACACACATTAAAAACATAGAAGAAATAACATCTAAGATATTAAATTAAACTGATAAAATGTCATAATAAGCGAAAACGGAACAACAGTCAAGTAATCCCCAAAACCGGTGGAACTGAGTCATAAACTCTACTGATATATTCTAAGAATCTCTAATACAATACTGTTCAGAAATATAAGAAACAGTAGCATAAGATCACTAGAAGGTCACTCCGAGGCCTGCGAGCGTCAAGCAGGTATACCTTGAAGTCTTCAAAGCGTCTAAGTCAACTCACTGGCATCCGACACGAGAAGAAGTACCTGGATCTACACAAAAATGTGTAAAAGCATAGCATAAGTACGCCACAACGGTACCTAATAAGTATCAAACCTAACCTCAGTAAAGTAGTCATGAGGTCAGGTCAAGACACCTACTAGACATAGAAACCTGTGCAAAATGTTAATATAATCTAACAATGGTGAAATAAATACAATTAGATGACAATAAAGCAATTTATCAATACCTGGCTAACAACGGAAACAAAAGCAACAAGTGACAACAAAGAGGGTACATATGATAAAGACAACAAGTAACCAATTACAATCAAAAATACGCATGGAATGAGGTAAGGAAACAAAACAATAACCGTTCAAATCAACAAGCCTTTCCAATGTAGAATATACAACAAGAATCACAGCGAGGTACCACACCTCATATTCACATTTTACAAATCACAATCACAATCTTCCTTATATCGTCGCGTGAGCCTTGCATATATTTTTAAAAATATTTTTCCCGAAATGGCTTCACGCACATTAGCTCCCTTATTTCATCGCGTGGCTTCAAGTAATTCCCTTACTAGAAATACGCGTATAAATCTCACCTTATCTCGCCTCATGAACATCAATACACCACCCTTATGCCACCACATGTGCATCAATATTACAACAGACTAATTAACTCGTACCACACATGCCCATATGCCACAACATTGCAAAAAATAAACAATACCAATGTCACCACAACACATAGTCCATGGCTCAACCATAATGTGTACAAGAATCTCATTAACAATAAAATGAACGAAAAATAACTCAACAAGGAAAGGTATTCCAATAACCAACAATTTGAACCACAAACGTGTTAATAGCTCTCATCAACTACAACTTCAATAACTCAACAATGAAGGTATTTCCATGAAATGGCAACTTCAAATTCTAATGCATAACATAATCTTAATAATGAAAGATATAGCATGAAATAACAACTACGAGTAAATGCATGAGAATAACTCAACAATGGAAAGAATAGCATGTAACAACAACTACAAATAAATGCACATAAGAGTAACCTCAATAATGAAAACTAGAACATGTAATAACAACTTCAATTAAAGCACGTAAGAATAAACTTGACAACGAAGGATAGAACAAATAATAACAACTTTAATTAAATGCTTATAAGTAACCTAAGAGTTTAACCGGTCAATTTTTATATATACGTCTGTGTACACACTCGTCACCTCATGTACGTGTCTTCCACATAATTTAAATAATACAATTAGGTCAACTCTTACGGGGTTGTCACAAACCCAAATTCCCACCTAAGAATATCGTGATGGCACCTAGTCTTTAAGACTAGGTAAGGCCTAACACACATTAAAAACATAGAAGAAATAACATCTAAGATATTAAATTAAACTGATAAAATGTCATAATAAGCGAAAACGGAACAACAGTCAAGTAATCCCCAAAACCGGTGGAACTGAGTCATAAACTCTACTGATATATTCTAAGAATCTCTAATACAATACTGTTCAGAAATATAAGAAACAGTAGCATAAGATCACTAGAAGGTCACTCCGAGGCCTGCGAGCGTCAAGCAGGTATACCTTGAAGTCTTCAAAGCGTCTAAGTCAACTCACTGGCATCCGACACGAGAAGAAGTACCTGGATCTACACAAAAATGTGTAAAAGCATAGCATAAGTACGCCACAACGGTACCTAATAAGTATCAAACCTAACCTCAGTAGAGTAGTCATGAGGTCAGGTCAAGACACCTACTAGACATAGAAACCTGTGCAAAATGTTAATATAATCTAACAATGGTGAAATAAATACAATTAGATGACAATAAAGCAATTTATCAATACCTGGCTAACAACGGAAACAAAAGCAACAAGTGACAACAAAGAGGGTACATATGTTAAAGACAACAAGTAACCAATTACAATCAAAAATACGCATGGAATGAGGTAAGGAAACAAAACAATAACCGTTCAAATCAACAAGCCTTTCCAATGTAGAATATACAATAAGAATCACAGCGAGGTACCACACCTCATATTCACATTTTACAAATCACAATCACAATCTTCCTTATATCGTCGCGTGAGCCTTGCATATATTTTTATAAATATTTTTCCCGAAATGGCTTCACGCACATTAGCTCCCTTATTTCACCGCGTGGCTTCAAGTAATTCCCTTACTAGAAACACGCGTATAAATCTCACCTTATCTCGCCTCATGAACATCAATACACCACCCTTATGCCACCACATGTGCATCAATATTACAACAGACTAATTAACTCGTACCACACATGCCCATATGCCACAACATTGCAAAAAATAAACAATACCAATGTCACCACAACACATAGTCCATGGCTCAACCATAATGTGTACAAGAATCTCATTAACAATAAAATGAACGAAAAATAACTCAACAAGGAAAGGTATTCCAATAACCAACAATTTGAACCACAAACGTGTTAATAGCTCTCATCAACTACAACTTCAATAACTCAACAATGAAGGTATTTCCATGAAATGGCAACTTCAAATTCTAATGCATAACATAATCTTAATAATGAAAGATATAGCATGAAATAACAACTACGAGTAAATGCATGAGAATAACTCAACAATGGAAAGAATAGCATGTAACAACAACTACAAATAAATGCACATAAGAGTAACCTCAATAATGAAAACTAGAACATGTAATAACAACTTCAATTAAAGCACGTAAGAATAAACTTGACAACGAAGGATAGAACAAATAATAACAACTTTAATTAAATGCTTATAAGTAACCTAAGAGTTTAACCGGTCAATTTTTATATATACGTCTGTGTACACACTCGTCACCTCATGTACGTGTCTTCCACATAATTTAAATAATACAATTAGGTCAACTCTTACGGGGTTGTCACAAACCCAAATTCCCACCTAAGAATATCGTGATGGCACCTAGTCTTTAAGACTAGGTAAGGCCTAACACACATTAAAAACTTAGAAGAAATAACATCTAAGATATTAAATTAAACTGATAAAATGTCATAATAAGCGAAAACGGAACAACAGTCAAGTAATCCCCAAAACCGGTGGAACTGAGTCATAAGCTCTACTGATATATTCTAAGAATCTCTAATACAATACTGTTCAAAAATATAAGAAACAGTAGCATAATATCACTAGAAGGTCACTCCGAGGCCTGCGAGCGTCAAGCAGGTATACCTTGAAGTCTTCAAAGCGTCTAAGTCAACTCACTGGCATCCGACACGAGAAGAAGTACCTGGATCTACACAAAAATGTGTAAAAGCATAGCATAAGTACACCACAACGGTACCTAATAAGTATCAAACCTAACCTCAGTAGAGTAGTCATGAGGTCAGGTCAAGACACCTACTAGACATAGAAACGTGTGCAAAATGTTAATATAATCTAACAATGGTGAAATAAATACAATTAGATGACAATAAAGCAATTTATCAATACCTGGCTAACAACGGAAACAAAAGCAACAAGTGACAACAAAGAGGGTACATATGATAAAGACAACAAGTAACCAATTACAATCAAAAATACGCATGGAATGAGGTAAGGAAACAAAACAATAACCGTTCAAATGAACAAGCCTTTCCAATGTAGAATATACAACAAGAATCACAGCGAGGTACCACACCTCATATTCACATTTTACAAATCACAATCACAATCTTCCTTATATCGTCGCGTGAGCCTTGCATATATTTTTATAAATATTTTTCCCGAAATGGCTTCACGCACATTAGCTCCCTTATTTCACCGCGTGGCTTCAAGTAATTCCCTTACTAGAAACACGCGTATAAATCTCACCTTATCTCGCCTCATGAACATCAATACACCACCCTTATGCCACCACATGTGCATCAATATTACTACAGACTAATTAACTCGTACCACACATGCCCATATGCCACAACATTGCAAAAAATAAACAATACCAATGTCACCACAACACATAGTCCATGGCTCAACCATAATGTGTACAAGAATCTCATTAACAATAAAATGAACGAAAAATAACTCAACAAGGAAAGGTATTCCAATAACCAACAATTTCAACCACAAACGTGTTAATAGCTCTCATCAACTACAACTTCAATAACTTAACAATGAAGGTATTTCCATGAAATGGCAACTTCAAATTCTAATGCATAACATAATCTTAATAATGAAAGATATAGCATGAAATAACAACTACAACTAAATGCATAAGAATAACTCAACAATGGAAAGAATAGCATATAACAACAACTACAAATAAATGCACATAAGAGTAACCTCAACAATGAAAACTAGAACATATAATAACAACTTCAATTAAAGCACGTAAGAATAACTTGACAACGAAAGATAGAACAAATAATAACAACTTTAATTAAATGCTTATAAGTAACCTAAGAGTCTAAACTGGTCAATATTTATATATAAGTCCGTGTACACACTCGTCACCTCATGTGCGCGTCTTCCACATAATTCAAATAATACAATTAGGTCAACTCCTACAGGGTTGTCTCGAACCCAAATTCCCACCTAAGAATATCATGAGGGCACCTAGTCTTTAAGCCTTGGTAAGCCTAACACACATTGAAAACTTAGCAGAAATAACATCTAAGATATTAAATTAAACTGATAAAATGTCATAATAAGCCAAAACGGAACAACAGTCAAGTAATCCCCAAAACCGGTGGAACTGAGTCATAAGCTCTACTAAAATATTCTAAGAATCTCTAATACAATACTATTAAGAAATATAAGAAATAGTAGCATAAGATCACTAGAAGGTCACTCCGAGGCCTGCGAGCGTCAAGCATGTATACCTTGAAGTCTCCAAAGCGTCTAAGTTAACTCACTGGCGTCCGACACGAGAAGAAGTACCTGGATCTACACAAAAATGTGTAAAAGCATAGCATAAGTACGCCACAACGGTACCTAATAAGTATCAAACCTAACCTCAGTAGAGTAGTCATGAGGTCAGGTCAAGACACCTACTAGACATAAAAACCTGTGCAAAATGTTAATATAATCTAAACAATGGTGAAATAAATACAATTAGATGACAAAAAAGCAATTTATCAATACCTGGCTAACAACGGAAACAAAAGCAACAAGTGACAACAAAGAGGGTACATATGATAAAGACAACAAGTAACCAATTACAATCAAAAATACGCATGGAATGAGGTAAGGAAACAAAACAATAACCGTTCAAATCAACAAGCCTTTCCAATGTAGAATATACAACAAGAATCACAGCGAGGTACCACACCTCATATTCACATTTTACAAATCACAATCACAATCTTCCTTATATCGTCGCGTGAGCCTTGCATATATTTTTAAAAATATTTTTCCCGAAATGGCTTCACGCACATTAGCTCCCTTATTTTACCGCGTGGCTTCAAGTAATTCCCTTACTAGAAACACGCGTATAAATCTCACCTTATCTCGCCTCATGAACATCAATACACCACCCTTATGCCACCACATGCGCATCAATATCACAACAGACTAATTAACTCGTACCACACGTGCCCATATGCCACAACATTGCCAAAAATAAACAATACCAATGTCACCACAACACATAGTCCATGGCTCAACCACAATGTGTACAAGAATCTCATTAACAATAAAATGAACGAGAAATAACTCAACAAAGAAAGGTATTTCAATAACCAATAATTTCAACCACAAACGTGTTAATAGCTCTCATCAACTACAACTTCAATAACTTAACAATGAAGGTATTTCCATGAAATGGCAACTTCAAATTCTAATGCATAACATAATCTTAATAATGAAAGATATAGCATGAAATAACAACTACGAGTAAATGCATGAGAATAACTCAACAATGGAAAGAATAGCATGTAATAACAACTACAAATAAATGCACATAAGAGTAACCTGAACAATGAAAACTAGAACATGTAATAACAACTTCAATTAAAGCACGTAAGAATAAACTTGTCAACGAAAGATAGAACAAATAATAACAACTTTAATTAAATGCTTATAAGTAACCTAAGAGTCTAAACCGGTCAATATTTATATATAAGTCCGTGTACACATTCGTCACCTCATGTACGTGTCTTTCACATAATTCAAATAATAAAATTAGGTCAACTCCTATGGGGTTTTCACGAACCCAAATTCCCACCTAAGAATATCGTGAGGGCACCTAGTCTTTAAGACTTGGTAATCCTAACACACATTGAAAACTTAGCAGAAATTACATCTAAGATATTAAATTAAACTAATAAAATGTCATAATAAGCCAAAACGGAACAACAGTCAAGTAATCCCCAAAACCGGTGAAACTGAGTCATAAGCTCTACTGATATATTCTAAGAATCTCTAATACAATACTGTTCAGAAATATTAGAAACAGTAGCATAAGATCACTAGAAGGTCACTCCGAGGCCTGCGAGCGTCAAGCAGGTATACCTTGAAGTCTCCAAAGAGTCTGAGTCAACTCACTGGTGTCCGACACGAGAAGAAGTACCTGGATCTACACAAAATATGTAAAAGCATAGCATGAGTACGCCACAACGGTACCCAGTAAGTATTGTCACGCCCCAAACCTGGGAGGCGAGACCGGCACCCGGTGCCTCACCTATCCTTGCATACTAACTTGCGACTAGGGGAATCTGAATAAATAATGTCATACTTTGGCCATGGGCCACATTGCAAGAGAATTTGCAAAGCAAAATATAAAACTGAATGGAACCCAATGCTGACTAAACATCCATATAAAGTTGGACCGGCAGGGCCGTCATAATTACTACAGCTGACAAACCAATAAAATATACATACAAGGCCTACAAGCCCAACATACTACACTAACTGACAAGATATGTCTACAAGCCTCTACTGCTGGATGTACTATGATCGGAACAGGGCCCCGAACTACCCATAACCTATATACATATATATATATATATATATATATATATATATATATATATATATATATATATATATATAGGATGTACACAAAACTCTAGACCCAACAACTCCGAAGGACATGGAGCTTACCGATAAAGCTGAACTCGGGCAACATCTATTGAGGAGGTCTACCCGTCTGTCTATCTAAACATTCACGCATGAAATGCAGAGTCCCCAGAAAAAGGGACGTCAGTACGAAATGATGTACCGAGTATGCAAGGCAATAAAATACTGAAACTGAACTAATAATATAATAACTGAAGTATCTGGGAGTCAAGATAATCTGAAGATATTCTTACCTGCTGATACTGACTCAACTCTCTCAATATAGTAAGTAAAATAGCTGTCCGACCCTATAAGGCTCGGAATATGTATATATCTTCTCTACCGTAGTAGGCTCACTCATAGGTGCTTGGCCATACTAGGCTCTGTATCTTGGCCAACTGGGCTCGCTCATAGGTGCTCGGCCACAAAAGGATCAGTATATAACTTACTATCTGATCAGAGGTTTCCCAATAGGGGCGTCCCCAAAAATTATAGCTCGATGGTAATGAAAATACTGTAATACTGTATATATAGTCTCTCTGCTCTCTTGAATGGATGAAGACAATACTCAATTAAATATGAAGTCCCGATAAGAAGAATACTGTAATTTATGAGACTAGGATAATATATATAAATTCGGGAGTATGAACTTCTCTTTATGCCTCGTTGTCAAACATATGTAATTACGAGATCGTGCCAAAACGAAGAAAAGGCTTAGCCTTAACATACCTGGAGTAGGAAAAATCTGTATGATATTCTTGAGAAAGATTGCACCGTACTCCCTTAGAATCACAAAATCTCACGTTGCTAAGGTGCTAAGAAATCTCGTTGGATTGAAGTTGCTAACGTTGGAATCCTTGTAGGAATTGGTTGAAGGTGTTATGAATTCTTCTTTATATAAATTCTTAACGTCTGTTTTGTATTTAACATATTAGAAATGAAGTGTTTTGCAGTGTTTTGTATTTAACACATCCAAATGAAGTCAAAATGCTAATCTTCTATGTCTTTACACGTATAACACATGTAGTGTTTTGTATCTAATACATTAGTTTGCCACATAACCCATAATGTCTAAGAGTCATATGTTTAGGTAGTGGCTTGCTGCCACATGGGGGTGGGGGGTTTAATCTTTATCCCATAATTCATTAGTTAATTTAGGTATACCCAATAATTAACTAATTACCCACATAATTAAGAATTATCTCAAATTACTTAAAATACTACTTACTTTTAACACATTTTACGTATCCTACTATCGTGGTCATAGGGTACCTTGTATGGCACTAGTCCATAAATACGGGGTATTATAGCTCGGTCCGTATTTTATCCCAAATTGCCAAACTTTGACGAAACTTATTTTTTTCGATTCGCTTACCCTCTCACCTTCACGAATTTACTTATTCCTTGTTTGAAATAGCATAATACTTGTAATTTCAAAATAATTTCCTTCACGAACTTATGTCAATTAACTTACGACGAAACTTTAACGTATGAAAATGCCAGATGTAACAAGTATCAAGCCTAACCTCGGTAATGTAGTGACGAAGTCAGGTCAAGACACCTACTAGACTTAGAAACCTATGCAAAATGTTAATATAATCTAACAATGGGGAAATAAATGCAATTAGATGACAATAAAGCAATTTATCAATACCTGGCTAACAACGAAAATAAAAGCAACAAGTGACAACAAAGAGGGTACATATGATAAAGATAACAAGTAACCAATTACAATCAAAAATACGAATGGAATGAGGTAAGGAAACAAAACAATAACCGTTCAAATCAACAAGCCTTTCCAATGTAGAATGTACAACAAGAATCACACCGAGGTACCACACCTCATATTCACATTTCACAAATCACAATCACAATCTTCCTTATATCGCCGCGTGAGCCTTGCATATTTTTTTAAAAACATTTTTTCCGAAATGGCTTCACGCACATTAGCCCCCTTATTTCACTACGTGGCTTCAAGTAATTCACTTACTACAAACACGCGTATAAATCTCACCTTATCTCGCCTCATGCGCATCAATACACCACCCTTATGCCGCCACATGCGCATCAATATCACAACAGACTAATTAACTCGTACCACACGTGCCCATATGCCACAACATTGCCAAAAATAAACAATACCAATGTCACCACAACATATAGTCCATGATTCAACCATAATGTGTGCAAGAATCTTAAGGGGTAGTTCAAACTGGTCAATTTTTATATATAAGCTCGTGTACACACGCCACCTCATGTATGCGTCTTCCACATAATTCAAATAGTATAATAAATACAATCCTAAGGGGTAGTTCCCCCGCACAAAGTTAGACAAGACACTTATCTCAAACAAGCTAAATCTGTCCACTAACAAGCCTTTCCCGCGCAAATCCAACTCTGAACGGCTCGAATCTAGCCAAAGTAACTTAATATCATAAATAAAAGCCATAGGAAGCAATTTCGGATAATAAAGATTCAATCTTTAATGAAAATTAAAAAGTCAACTTAAAAAGTCAACCCCGACCTCGCACCTCAGAACCCAACCAAAATCACAAATTCCGAACACCCATTTCGATACGAGTCCAATCATATCAAAACCATCCAATTTCGATATCAAATCAACCTTCAAATTCTCAATTTATGTTTTAGAAAAGTTTTTACAAAACTCTCCAATTCAAATCACCATTTAAATGATAAAAACAAAGATGGAATCATTGAAAATGCACAAATCCGAGTCAAAAATACTTACCCCGATCTAATTCGTGAAAATCCCCTCCAAAATCGCCCAAATTTGAGCTCTCTAACTCAAAATATGATATAATAACTCAAACCCTTAAAATAAAGTACTATATAGTCTGCACATGTGTTATACATCGCGAACGCGGGACCCTCATCGCATTCGCGAAGATCAAAAATAATCTGCCCAGAGAAAGGCCTTCGTGTTCACGTTCCCATATCGCCAATGCGATGAAGCAAACATCCAAGCCTTTGCGGACGCGGCCTAGACCTCGTGAATGCATAGGCTAAGCTCCTTCCAGCCCTTGGCTGCTTCACGCACGCGGAGCTTGATCGTGAACGCGAAGAAGGAAATCAGACCTGAGAACATCAGTAGTCCAAAAACAAGGTGGAATGGTCCGTAGCCCATCCGAAACACACCCGAGGCCTCTAGGACCCCGTCCAAACACACTAACCAATCCCAAATCATAACACAAACCTATTCGAGGCCTTAAATCACACAAAAAAAATATCAAAACTATGAATCACACCTCAATTCAAGCCTAATGAACTAATGGACATTTTCAAATTCAAAACTTGAGCCGAACAAGCCTAAACAACTCCGAATGACCTCAAATTTTGCATGAAAGTCTCAAATGACACAACTGACATATACCAACTCTCGAAATCACAATCCGAGCCCGATATCAATAAAGTCAACTCTCGGTCAAACCTCTCAAAATCACCATACAAAACTATTGGAACCATCAAAACTCCATTTCGAGGTCGTCTACACACAAGTCAAACTCCGGTCAACTCTTTCAACTTAAATTTTCAACCTTGGGACTAAGTGTCCTAATTCACTCTGAAACTTTTCCGAAACCAATCCAACCACCCTAGCAAGTCACATAACCATAAATAAATATAGAAGAGGCAATAAATAGGGGAACAAGGCTACAATATACAAAATGATCAGCCGGGTTGTTACATTCTCCCCTTCTTAAACAAATGTTCGCCCTCGAATGAGTATAGAGACATACCTGAAGTGCCTAAAATGTGAGGATAACGACTACGCATATCATGCTTGGTCTCCCAAGTCGTCTCCTCGATCTGTTGACCTCTCCATTGAACCTTCACTGAAGCAATATTCTTTGACCTCAACTTTCGAACCTGCCTGTCCAAGATGGCCACCGACTCCTCAACATAAGTCAAATCCTTGTCCAATTAGACTGAGTTGAAATCTATTACATGAGACAGATCACCAAAATACTTTCGGAGCATAGAAACATGGAACACTAGGTGAGCTCCCGATAAGATGGGTGGTAGTGCAAGTCTTTAGTCTACCTCACGCACTCTCTCAAGGATATCAAAAGGACCAATATACCTAGGGATCAACTTGCCCTTCTTCCCGAACCTGATCACACCCTTCATGGATGAAACTCTAAGCAAAACCCTCTCTTCCACCATAAATGCTACATCACGAGCCCTCCAATCAGCATAACTCTTCTACCTGTACTATGTTATATGAAGCCAATCCTTAATCAAATTGACTTTCTCCAAGGCATCCCGAACCAAATCAGTGCCCAACAACCTAGCCTCCCCCATCTCAAACCAACCAACTAGAAAACGTCACCGTGTCCCATATAAGGACTCATAAGGAGCCATCTGAATACTCGATTAGTAGTTGTTGTTATAGGTTCATTCTGCTAGCGGTAGGAACTGATCCCATGAACCCCTAAAATTTATAACACAGACACGTAGCCCGTCCTCCAAGATTTGAATGGTGCGCTTGGACTACCCGTTCGTCTGGGATGAAATGATATGCTCAGCTCGACCTGTGTGCCTAACTCACACTGCACAGCTCTCCAGAAATGCAATGTCAACTGCGTGCCTCAATCAAAGATAATAGACACATGCACACCACGAAGACGAACAATCTCACGAATATAGATCTGAGCCAACTGCTCTAAAGAGTAGGTACTAACAACCGGAATGAAGTATGTAGACTTAGTCAGTCTGTCCACAATAACCCATACAACGTCAAATATCCTCAAGGTCCGTGGAAGTCAAACTACAAAATCCATGGTGATACGCTCCCACTTCCACTCTGGAATGTCAAGTCCCTGAAGCAAACCACCCGGTCTCTGATGCTCGTACTTCACCTGCTAACCGTTCAAACACCGAGCCACATACTCCACTATATCTTTCTTCATTCTTCTCCACCAGTAGTGGTGCCTCAAATCCTGGTACATATTTGTGGCACCTGGACGAATGGAATACCGCAAATTGTGGGTCTCCTCAAGACTCAAATCATGCAACCAATCCACATTGGGCACACAAATTCGGCCCTGCATCCTCAAGACCCCATCATCTCCAATAGAAACCTCCTTGGCATCACCGTGCTGCACCATGTCTGTCACGCCCCAACCTTGGGGAGCGTGACCGGCGCTCAACCGAGTAAACCTGGCCGAGCTAGCCTGTTAGATTTTCTTCTACCTAAACTCATCCATGAATAAAGAGGAGATGCACTCCATTAATCAAACACTGAAAAGATTTCATTAACAACTCCCATTTCATTTCCATTAGCAGCTTCATTCAAAATTTCCAAAATATTATAAGTTTATAGACATAATGAAAATCATGTTTGCCAAATACCAACATTTCTAGTTCATTTCCCCATATCAAACACCACCCACAACTTGTGTACGGAGCCTCTAAGTACAATAGAAGAGTAGTATGGAAGTGCCGACAACAAGGCCCCGGCTATACCTTAAAACACAATGTACAACTCAAATGATATCAGGCCCCGAAATAGAGTAGGGCTCACCAAAACCTGCTGAATAGAGAGTGACTGCTAACGAGGACCAAAGCTGCCCGTTGATGAACCACCTGCATCCATTGAAGATGCAACGCCCCCGACAAAAAGGACGTTAGTACATATGGAATAGTACTAGTATGTAAAGTTAACTATCCACTTTCAAAATAGAATGCCAATATAAGAGAGTGAAAACCATAGAAACAACAAGTCACAATCAATGATATCCAAATGGCAAGTTAAAACATAATAATTTCCAAAGTACGAAGATAATATATTTTTTTGGTTGGGAGATCTTTAGCACCGATATACCACGGTTCACAATACCAATACCACTGTACGTTTAGCACGGAGTCCGATCATGACTCGATCGTAGGCCGTCTCATTCAAGACATAAACCATAATCATAATTTCAATTATAATTTCCAGCATAATCACCACCATGTGTGCGGCATGGCATCCGACCACGGTCCGATCGGCTAGGCCATCTCATCACAATGTCGTGTGGATCGACATCATCCTTTTCTATCAATCATCTCATTCCAATTAAGGAGAATAATGTTATCACATAAATCTCATCCCAAATAAGGGGAATAATTTTATCACCTCAATCTCATCCCAAATAAGAGGAAATATCACAATCCACTCCAACACCGGCACGTATAGTTTCGGGGTTAGGTTATTTCAACCTACCCTTCCTCGATGACTATCGATACTCCCAAATACATTTTTGATTTGCATAAAAAAGAAACAAAAGTACAAATTGACTTTTACCTCATAACCTTTCATACCGTATATAGCCTCGTTGGCACTTTCAGCCACTTACAATATCATTATTTCACAGGCTCTCTTGGCCATACATATGATTCTTCATTCATGACACAATGGTCGTATTTCATATTTCACACTTTCCTTTCTTTTCTTTCATGTATCATCATCATAAATATCAACAAATAGAATATTCCGGAAATCACAACTTTAGGTTCATTAGTAATGAAGACTTTAAACACAATTGATTTCTTTCTAAAACAAATGGAGTAAAATGATTGGCAATTAAAACACAAGTGAAAATCATAAACAAGTAACACACCATTTATTTTTAAAATACTTTTCCCCAGAAAGGACAATACATAATTTCCACTCACGAATATGTATGAATGCAAAACACATTGAAAATACTCATAAAGCATAGTATTAGTAAAAACAGCCACATTGGGGCATGACTTGAGGACATAAGCTTTTAGGAAAATCTACTTTTGAAGTAATTTTGGAATAGTTGAATCAAGGCTCATTTTATAATCTTTCTCATAGCATCTCATTTCATTGGCATCTCTAGCCACAAGTATAGCTTTCATTCCTGGCACAGTGGCCACCCTTTACATCTTCAAATCACTTCTTTCACTTTTGAGCATCTTTATAGATTATCAATAATAAGGCATTTCCAATTAAGACTTTAGGTACACATATGAGCAATTAAGAGTCTTAAGCACATCGTGTTTTTCTCACACGAGTTGGCATACTAGCTTTCATTTGAAACACGATTCAAAGCCATAACATTATAATACACATATCATTCTTGAACACATTCCCAAAGGATAACATAATGTGATAGGAACATTCAGAACACATTTTGAATACATACATCTTTCGACACTTTTCTTACTCGGGATAATCGAATTTATTAGGAATAACTCGGAGCATGGGAATTAGGAACTTGAGCCAACAATACTTGAAACTTACGGGAAGATCATGTAATTCATTTCTAAAAAAGTAGTTTAGCCAACATACCTGGAATTCACCCCTTAATAATACTACGACGCTCCACCACACTAAATAACTTCAATCTACAACAATGCAACACAATTGCACCAATATTAGCAAGATTTATATACTAAGTCATTTAGGCTTTTTATCAAACATCTAGTGTGCATATCTTTCTACAACCTCCTCCAATGGAATTTCTTCACCTAACAACCACCTTCCACACCAATGATTCACCTCACAATCGTCTCTAGGCCATCCACAACTTCTATTAGCACATGCATGCCTAACAATTCACTCCCAACCCATAAATCTTATCAATTAATTCATTTTACAATCTCTACAATACCAACACAACCTAGGTTAGGCATTGTAGCTTCCAACCACCATCCCATAAGTAATAACATATATTTCATACATAAATAATCACCATAGATTAGTTAGAGATGGTAGACATACCTCTTGTAGACCAAATCTTGAAAGATAACTTTTAGGATGTTCTTGAGATTTTGAAGAAATTCTATGGAATTCAATCAAAACCTTGTTGTAACTAGTGATTGAGAAGTGAAATCATCATAAAAACACACATAAAAACTCACCTTATGTGTGTATTGGAAGCCTTGGCCGGATGGGTGTTGGAGAGAAAGCCCTAGTCTTGAAGAAATGACTTAGACCCTCTCTCTACCCGGCCTTGGGGGTATTTAATGTACTCCTACGTGTGCGATCTCGCACTTGGGCAAGTGACCGCGCATTTGGTCGCGCACCTAAGGCAGAATACCCTCTAATATGTGCGGCCGCGCATCTGGGCACGCATACGGCATAGGTCCGGAAAAATGGTCATAACGTTCTGTAGAAATATCCAAATGACAAACGGTTTAATGCGTTGGAAACTAGACTCAAAGGGATTTAATTTGATATGTAGATCACCTCTTAAGTCTTTATAGTTTGGTATTTGCGTGCGTTTGAAGTAGGATGTTGTGCGAATTGAGATATCCTTTCCATTTAATGTATCCAACTTGTTCCACACAAACTCTTGCCATTCACAAAACTCCTTAGTATGTTCCAATACACCTTAAATATATATTTTCATTTCAAAATGATGTGGTCCTCTCCCATAGGTCTCCTTTAATACTCGAATACATTATCCTCAAATACCGCTGGCGCACTTTAAAATCTTAAATCATTAAAATATTTTAACGGGGCCTTACATTCTCCCCCGCTTAGGATCATTCGTCCTCGAATGAGGAGTAGAGTCCGCCCCCAAACACTTAACATAACTCGTTTCTTCTTCCTCACATCTTAAGCTCCCAAATTTGACTAACTCCCAAATTTTTCAGAAATTTCGGTATAGTCTCCTCTGCAATTGGGCCTAACCACCTGCCAGAGAATCACCAAAACCACCCGATCAATGCATCCACAACTCGACAAAGCATCAAATGTATATCAACGACACTAATCTTAATATTACAGGCATTATATTATCAAAAGAGATATCTGGACATGAGTTGCACATATTTAAATCATAACAAATAGAAAGTACCTTTCAAATCACAACCATTTGCTATACAATCAAGCGAAAATATTTTCTTTCCATAACACTTTCGGCCTTCAAGTTGACCTTCTCGACTCACAGAATTCGCCATAGCACATTAACGGAGGCAATCTCAACTCCCAAACTTATCTAATAAGGATGACAAATAGATACCCCTCATAAGCCGATTATTTATTAACTTCACCTTCTCTAGCTTCCACCGGAATGATAAACAAAGGATTTCCAACTACCTTCTTAAACATAGACACATGAAACACCAGATACATGGAGGACAACGATGGGGAAATATCATACTCATCGTTTGGCCTATTTCCTTCAAGATTTCATAAGGTCTAATGTGACCACACATACTTTACCTTTATTAGCAATTCACATAACATATTCATAGAGAAAATCTTGAGAATAACCCGTTCAATTTCTTTAACTCTAAATCCTTACACCGAACACCCAAACTAAACCTTTGGTGACCTCCAACAATTACTCTAAGATGTGCTAGCTTGAATATTACCATATAACTTCCTATCCAATATATTTGATCACGGTATGATGCTTCTTCTTTGACATGTTTGAACCTTTAACCCCCATAGGTTACTATAAATAGGAACAACGAGGTCCGAGATTGGGCTGGAATTATTTAAGATTCCATCAATGTGCTGAGCAGGGCATTTTCGGATGTTATATCCTAAGAGACATGAAGGTAGAATAGTGCTGACATGGTTAATCATTTTGATGACATCATTAATTCGACAAATGAGGCATAGAGTTGCCTAGTAGGCATTGATAATGTAGGGACCATGTTCATGATTCTGAGATTTAAAAGAAATGGGTTTTTTTAGACATGTGACATATGGGAGGCATGGTCGGGAGGATAAAGACATTAGCGTCAGTTATTCTTGGAAGACTATGAGTCATGAAAAGGACAGCAACAATTGTTTCATTCCATATGTGCCTTGTTCAGAAATAATAGGCCTCAAAGAGAAATAGCCAAGTACGTAACACCAGTCGCCTCTTGGAATGTAGGAAAAATCAGTTTAACTCGAAATGAGAATATTCTAGCACCCTGAATGTGATATGGGTTTCAAAATACATGTAGTTGTATTACGCTCTTAACATTAACTAACACAAGGAATATATATGCCACAAGCCCATGAGGATGAAAAAAAGAAGTTGAACACTTGTGAGATTATTATCATTCTGACAGCTTAACCCTTCACAATAGTTGATCCTATATGAGAGGACTAGAGATACAACAAACTTGTCTTTCAAATTAATATGCTCATCATATGTGCCAGAATCTGAAACATCCACCTGAAGCGGGGAGGAAAAGTCATTGTAAGGCTGCTTAACTTTCAACCACACACGAGTGAAACCATGTAGCTAGGACATCTTAATGTTTGGATGAAATCATGTATTGGTTAGAGAGAATTTACACTTTGCTATGAGCTAGACATGTCTCTGCCATAATAACTCTCAAGCCGCAATACCAGGCCACTTCATGGGAAACTACAATACTAGGAACAAAGTGAGCTACTTACTGCGGAATGATCTAAGTGGGAAGTATTAACCTAGGTTTATAAATCATTCCAAGGAAATCATTATAGAACTCAATTCCTCAAGTGGTTGTAAATAAGAGAATTTGTGATAGAGTGGCTTCACGAATAATGCGTCTCGTTTAGAAAGTAAGTACATGCAATGTTTTGTGATTCAGCGTCTTACAAGACCGTGTTTATGAAGGCTCTTCAATATGGGTGTACATATATAATAAGGAAAAATTATGCGTGTTCATAATGATGTACTAAGGAGTGACTTACTTGATGACTTTAGGTTGACAGGACAGTACCTTAACTGATGCCCCTCGAATCCACATCCCTAACATACATTGGTATCATAGTGACATACCCCCGAATGACATCTCCTACATTTCACGTAACGGGTATGAGGTCCGCTAAGCTGACTCGCCCCACTAACCTGACTTTTACCCTTTTTGCATACATTATAAACATCCCCCTTATCCTTCCTCCAAGCCTTCATGGCGGGAGTAACAATATCTGTAGCGGTTTATTGTGTGGGCCTTTGGAATTTCCCAAGCCTGCCACCCCTAACACGCTTCTGAGCATACTCACAACATGACACCAAATGTTCCTTCCCGCATGTCAGGCAAATCGGGATGGGTGTACCCAACCTAGGTCATTTGATCTTCTTGTGCCCCATTTTTCCACAACCATAACGTATTTCAAGAGTCATCCAACATGAACCTGAGTGGCGCTTCTTACATATCAAACATTCTGGCTTATTGGTTCCAACAATCCTCGTTCATTTCTTAGGTGCTCTCACCACATGATCCGGTGGCGCGATACATTCATAGGAGCAAGGAAATTTCCCCTAGCAACTGGTTCTTTTAATCTCTCCTCGTTGCCTCGAACTCGTGGGTTACTCATCTGGAAAATGAGACATGACGAGGAAATTAACTTCCTATCTTGAGCTCTATCGCATGATCTGGAGTATCAAAGAAGGGTGAAATTCCTAAATTCCTGAGTAGCATCCTAATTATAGATGTGGTTGACAACACACCGATAAGAAGGACTCGATTGGACACGGCTCCGAGACATCCTAGGGCACTTTAAAACCTTAGGCACTGATACCAAGTTTGTCACGCTCCGACCTCGGGGAGCGCGACCGGCGCTCAACCGAGTGAACCCAGCCGAGCTAGCCTGTTAGATTTCCTTCTACTTAAACTCATCCATGAATAAAGAAGAGATGCACTCCATTAATCAAACACTGAAAAGATTTCATTAACAACTCCCATTTCATTTCCATTAGGAGCTTCATTCAAAATTTCTAAAATATTACAAATTTATAGATATAATGAAAAACATGTTTGCCAAATACCAACATTTCTAGTTCAATTCCCATATCAAACACCACCTACAACCTGTCTACGGAGCCTCTAAGTACAACATAAGAGTAGTATGGAAGTGCCGGCAAAAGAGGCCCCGACTATACCTTAAAATACAATGTACAACTCAAATGACATCAGGCCCCGTAATAGAATAGGGCTCACCAAAACCTGCTGAATAGAGAGTGACTGCTAACGAGGACCAAAGCTACCCGCTGATGAACCACCTACATCCATTGAAGATACAGCACCCCCGGCAAAAGGGACGTAAGTACATATAGAATAGTACTAGTATGTAAAACTAACTGTCCACTTTCAAAATAGAATGCCAATATAAGAGAGGGAAAACCATAGAAACAACAAGTCACAATCAACGATATCCAAATGCCAAGTTAGAACATAATAATTTCCAAAATACGAAGATAATATATTTTTTTGGTTGGGAGATCTTTAGCACCGATATACCACTGTTCAGAATACCAATACCACCGTACTTTTAGCACGGAGTCCGATCACGACCCGATCGGCTAGGCCGTCTCATTCAAGACATCAACCACAATCACAATTTCATTTACAATTTCCAGCACAATCACCACCATGTGTGCTGCATGGCGTCCGATCACGACCCGATCGAATAGGCCATCTCACCACAATGCCATATGGATCGACATCATCCTTTTCTATCAACCATCTCATCCCAATTAAGGGGAATAATGTTATCACATCAATCTCATCCCAAATAAGGGGAATAATTTTATCACCTCAATCTCATCCCTAATAAGGGGAAAAATCACAATCCACTCCTACACCGACACGTGTAGTTTCGGAGTTAGGTTATTTCAACCTACCCTTCCTCGGTGACTATCGATACTCCTAAATACATTTTTGATTTACATAAAAAAAATAGAAGTACAAATTGCATTTAACCTCATAACCTTTCATATCGTATATAGCCTCGTTGGCACTTTCAACCACTTACAACATCATTATTTCACTGGCATTCTTGGCCATACATATGATTCTTCATTCATGGCACAATGGCCGTATTTCATATTCCACACTTTCCTTTCTTTTCTTTCATGTATCATCATAATAAATATCAACAAATAGAATATTTCGAAAATCACAACTTTAGATTCATTAGTAATGAAGATTTTAAACACAATTGATTTCTTTCCAAAACAAATGGAGTAAATTGATTGGCAATCGAAACACAAGTTAAAATCATAAACAAGTAACACACAATTTATTCTTGAAATATTTCCCCCCAAAAAGGGCAATACACAATTTTCACTCATGAATATGTAAGAATGCAAAACACATTGAAAATACTCATAAAGCATAACATTAGTTAAAACAGCCACATTGGGGCATGACTTGAGGACATAAGCTTTTAGGAAAATCTACTTTTGAAGTAATTTTGGAATAGTTGAATCAAGGCTCATTTCATAATCTTTCTCACATCATCTCATTTCATTGGCATCTCTAGCCACAAGTTTAACTTTCATTCTTGGCACAGTGGTCACACTTTATATCTTTAACTCACTTCTTTCACTTTCGAGCATCTTTATAGATTATCAATAATAAGGTATTTCCAATCAAGACTTTAGGTACACATATGAGCAATTAAGAGTCTTAAGCACATCGAGTTTTGCTCACACAAGTTGGCATACTAGCTTTCATTTGAAACACGACTCAAAGCCATAACATTCTAATACACATATCATCTTGAACACATTCCCGAAGGATAACATAATGTGATAGGAACATTCGGAACACATTTTGAATACATACATCTTTTGACACTTTGCTTACTCGGGATAATCGAATTTATTAGGAACAACTCGGAACATGGGAATTAGGAACTTGAGACAACAATACTTGAAACTTACGGGAAGATCATGTAATTCATTTCTAAAAGAGTAGTTTAGCCAACATACTTGAAATTTGCCCCTTAATAATACTACGCTGCTCCACCACACTAAACAACTTCAATCTACAACAATGCAACACAATTGCACCAATATTAGCAAGATTTATATACTAAGTCATTTAGGCTTTTTATCAAACATCTAGTGTGCATATCTTTCTACAACCTCCTCAAATGGAATTTCTTCACCTAACAACCACCTTCCACACCAATGATTCACCTCACAATCGTCTCTAGGCCATCCACAACTTCTATTAGCACATGCATGCCCAACAATTCACTCCCAACCCATAAATCTTATCAATTAATTCATTTTACAATCTCTACAATACAAACACAACCTAGGTTAGGCATTTGTGGCTTCCAATCACCATCCCATAAGTCATAACACATATTTCATACATAAATAATCACCATAGATTAGTTAGAGATGGTGGACATACCTATTGTAGACCAAATCTTGAAAGGCAACTTTTGGGGTGTTCTTGTGATTTTGAAGAAATCCCATGGAATACAATCAAAACCTTGTTGTAAATAGTGATTGAGAAGTGAAATCATCATAAAAACACACTTAAAAACTCACCTTAGGTGTGTATTGGAAGCCTTGGCCGGATGGGTGATGGAGAGAAAGCCCTAGTCTTAAAGAAATGACTTAGACCCTCTCTCTACCCGGCCTTGGGGGTATTTAATGTGCTCCTACGTGTGCGGTCATGCACTTGGGCAAGTGACCGCGCATTTGGTCGTGCACCTGAGGCAGAATACCCTATAATACGCGCAGCCGTGCATCTGGGCACGCATATGGCATAGGTCCGGAATAATGGTCATAACGTTCTGTAGAAATATCCAAATGACAAACGGTTTAATGCGTTGGAAACTAGATTCAAAGGGATTTAATTTTATATGTAGATCACCTCTTAAGTCTTTGTAGTTTGGTATTTGCGTGCGTTTGAAGTAGGATGTTGTGCGAATTGAGATATCCTTTCCACTTAATGTATCCAACTTGTTCCACACAAACTCTTGCCATTCACAAAACTCCTTAGTATGTTCCAACACACCTTAAACATATATTTTCATTTCAAAATGATGTGATCCTATCCCATAGGTCTCCTTAAATACTCGAATACGTTATCCTCAAATACCATTGGCGCACTTTAAAATCTTAAATCATTAGAAAATTTTAACGGGGCCTTACATTGTCCATAAGGACAAGCAGTCGGGGATCATTATACTGACGCGCTCATACAGAGAAAACTGAGAAACCACGCAAGCAAGAACCCGACTTGGCTCCCAAACATCCAACCTTACAAACTGATTGGCCAGATCTTGAACATCCAATGCTAACAGTCTCTCTTCAACCGGAATATAAGCAAGACTCCCCATGCTCTCATCCTGCATACTGATAAGTGTGAATTTTAACAATTTATTAGTACCTTCTTGCTTTAGTTTTTAGTTGAAAGTATTGCTTTTTATTTCTGAATCTAATGAAAATGTGTGAATTTCAGGTATGCTAGAAGATGTGAGATCAATGAAGAAATCTAACTCAAAGAGGAGATATCCCAGCTCAAATAGTCAAAGAAGAGAAATGCAAAGAGTTGTGAGGTTCACAAAATTTATTCTGTGGCCGCAAATGCAGATGCGGCCCGCATAAAGAAAAGTGTGACCGCAGACTAAACCCTCAAGCTTCAGAGGATCCTAGCAGCAGTGCAATCTGTACACCAAAATGTGCGGTCGCATTTGAAGCTCGCACTGAAAAGATTGAGAGATCATAGAAGATGCAAAATAGCAAGTCTGAAGCCTCCTTGAAGCGTGGTCCGCACCCAAATTGTACGATCGCAGAAGTTTATGCACGGCCGCACACTTTCTCTAACTAACAAACACTGCAAGGGCATCAAACTGAAGTGTGGACCGTATATGAAATTATATGGCCGCAGAACCTCCCAAAGGACATTTTTATTAGCAAATTACAGAGCACTATAAATAGATGAGAAGTACTTTTTAGGGAAACTTTTGTACTGTAGCAGCTGTGAGTGGTTAGACTTAGCCATTTTGAAGTTCGTATTTTGAAAGTTATTATGTTTTAACTGGACATTTGGATATTGTTGATTGTGACTTGCCATTTCTATGTGTTGTCTTTTCTTATATGGTCATTCTATTTTGAAAGAGGACTTTTAGCTTTACATACTAGTACTATTTGACAGTGCTAACGTCCCTTTTACCGGGGGCACTGCATCTTTAATGGATGCAGGTGGTTCTACAGCAGGCGACATTGATCTGTGATAGCAGTACACTCTTTTCAGCTGATTTGGTGAGCTTCACTTCATTTCGGGGTCATGTATCTTTTGTTTGTCATGAACTGTGTTTTGAGGTATAGCCGGGGCCTTGTTGCCGGCATTTTCATATTACTCTTCTATTGTACTCTTCTATTTCCATATCACACTTCTTTGATACTCCATATCGTGCGATAAAGCTCAAGATAGGAAGATAATTTCCTCGCCATATCTCATTTTCCAGATGAGTAATCCACGAGTTTGAAGTAGCGAGGAGGGAATGACCACACCATTGAATCTGGTGGTTCCTACCAATGTCACTGCACCACCGGATCGCGTGGTGAGAAAATCTAAGAAACAAAAGAGGGTTGTTGGTACTAACCGGGTTGTGTGATTTGAATCAAGCGACACTTGGAAACATTTTGGATAACCCTTGAAATATGTTATGGCTATGGAAAGAGGGGGCACAAGAAGAACAAATGCCCTAGGTTGGGTACATCCATCCAGTTATGTCCGTCATGTGGGAAAGAACATTTGGCATCGTGTTGTGAGTATGCTCAGCAGTGCGTTAGGGGTGGTAGCTTTGGGAAATCCCGATGGCCCACACAACAATCCGGTGCTGGAATTGTTACTCCCGCATTGGAAGCTTGGAGGAAGGATAAGGGGTATGCTTATGATGTATGCAAAAAGGGTAAATATCAGGTCAGTGGGACTAGTCAGTTTAGCAGAACCTATCCCCGTTGTGTGAAGTGTGAGAGATGTCATCCGGGAGTATGTCACTATGGTACCAATGTATGCTACAAGTGTGGTATGACGGGTCACTTTCAAAGAGATTGTTATTTGTCTCGCCAGAGTTTGGGTAGGGGTATGGCCCAACCAGCCAGTTCTATAGCTACTACATCCACAGCGCCTCCCCCAGCTAGAGGCACTATACTGCCCGCAGGGCGTGGGCTAGGGGTGGTATTCAGAGCTCGGGAGGGCCCAACAGGTTTTATGCTATGAGGAGACATCAAAAGTTTGAGGCTTCTCCAGATGTGGTTACAGGTATATTGACTGTCCAATCTCATGATGTGTATGCTCTTATTGATCCCGGTTGCACTTTGTCATATGTCACTCCTTATGCTACTATGGAAGTTGGGATAGAACGGAACGACTTTATGAGTCGTTCTCTATATCTACTCTTTGAACGAGATGCAGTATTTGTAAAGCCTCTTTATCACAATTCCTTATATTTATAACCTCTTGAGGAATTGAGCTCTATAATTATGTCCTTAAATTGAGTTATAACTCTAGGATTAATACTTCCCACTTGCTTTCCTAACTTCTCAATAAGGGAATATACCTGATGAATTTCTTACGGAACCTTTTGATTCAAATGGATAACATCTCCTCACTTGTGCCTATGCACGTACCATCATAATATTTACCTATGTGGTATCATATCCAATGTAAGGCGGCCTAGTGTTGAGATCCTTCTTAAGCCACTCTTTCTCTCTCCGGTGTATGTGGCTCATATGGCTTGAACAGTCACCCTACTCCTTTGTGAGTATTATCATGGAACCTTTCCACTGTCTAGTAACATGAGAGCATATCTCAACACCTATCATGTGCGTACATGTTAATTGAAGGGGCCACTTTTCCACATAAAGTTTCTGAGAAATTTGAGATTTATCACAAATTCGTCACATGAAGATCTTGTTGTTTACCCATCTCAGTATGACTTTCATGTTCACCTAAATCATCTCACAGTAAGTATCTCACTTTGTACCTAGTATTGTAGTCTTCCATGAAGTGGCCTGGTATTGAATCCTGAGAGTTATTAGGGCAGAAACATGTCTATCTCACAGAAAAATATTCATTTTCTCTAACCAATACACGATTTCATCCCAAATATTTAGATGTCCCAGCTATGTGGTTTCATTGTGAAAGGTTGAAAGTAGATGCTTCCAGATTTTGGCACATATCAGGGGTATATTGATTTGAAAGACAAGTTTGTTGCATCTCTAGTTCTCTCATATAGGATCAACTATCGGAAAGGGGTTAAGCTGTCACAATTATAATAATATCACAAATGTTCAACTTCTTTTTCATCCTCGTAGGCTTGTGGCATAGATTCCTTGTGCTAGTTACTGTTAAGGGCAAATTACAACTTCATGTATTTTGAAACCCATATCACATTCAGGGTGCCAGAATATTCTCATTTCGAATTAAACCCATATCACCATGTATTTTTCTTCTTCCTACACTCAGGTAGGTAACTGGTGTCACGTACTTGACTATTCCTCCATAAGGATTTCTATTGCCGATATACTAGTTAACTCTATGCCTCATTTGTCCAATCAATGATGTCATCACTATGATTAATCTTGTCCGCGTTATCAGTAGTAAGCTTCATGTCTTTTAGGATATATAACCTCATGAAATACTCTGCTCAGCCCGTTGATGGATTCTTGAATAATTCCAGCCAAATCTCGGACCACGTTGTCCCTATTTATAGTAACCTATGGGGGTTAAAGGTTCAAACATGTCAAAGAAGAAGCATCATCCCGTGATTAAATATATTGTATAGGAAATTTTATGGTTATATTCATGCTAGCACATCTTAGAGAAATTGTTAGAGGTCGCTAAAGGTTTAGTTTGGGTGTTCGGCATAGAGATTTAGAGTTGAAGAAAGTGAAAGGGTTATTCTCAATATTCTCTCCATGAGGATGCTATGTGAATTGTTAATAAAGGTAAAGTATGTGTAGTCACATTAGGCTTTATGAAATCTTGAAGGAAATAAGCCAAACTATGAGTATGATGTTTCCCTATTATTGTTCTCCGTGTACCTGGTATTTCATGTGTCTATGTGTAAGAAGGTGAAGTTAAAGGATAATTGGATTCCGAGGGGTATCTACTTGCCATCCTTGTTAGATAAGTCCGAAAGTTGAGATTGCCTTCATTAATATGTTATGACGAAGTCAGTAAGTCAAGGAGACCACCTTGAGGGCCAAGAGTGTTAAGGAAATAAAATGTTCTCACTTGAGTGTATGATTGTGATTGAAAGGTACTTTCTAGGTGTTATGATTTAAACATGTGCAGTTCCTATCCAGATATCATTTTGATAATGCAATGCTTGTAATGCGGAGATTATTATTATTGATATATACATTGTGGTGCTTTATTAGGTTGTGGATGTGTTGTTAGGAGTTGTTTTGGTGTTACTCTGGCAGGTGGATAGGCCTAGTTACAAAAGAAACTCTGGCAAAATTTTTGAAAATTTAGGGAGTTAGCCAAATTTCGAAACTATTGGTGAGTGTGAATTAATAGTTAGGCCACATTTGAAGCTAATGACGGATTTTGACCCTCATTCGAGGACGAATGATCCTAAGCGGGGGATAATGTAACACCCCGGAAAATTTTGCAAATGAATTCAAGGTTTCGTGGTGCCGGAGTAGGCTTACGTGTTTGAGGATTGTATAAATTCTTCACGGCGAGCTTGTAGCAGTGGTTCGGACTTTTTGGATTGAACAGTGCACTGGGGAGTTGAAGAAAATGTTAGGCAGAAGTAGGCATTTTAGCGGCCAATTCTGCTACCGCAGAACCACTCTACGGACTGCAGAACCACTCTGCGGACCGCAGAACCACTCTGCAGACCGCAGAATGACGCAGAGTGAGTTAGTTTTCTGGGTCATTTCGATGTCAAATTTCGCGGCCATTATGCGACCGCATAACCACTTCGCGGGCCTCACTCTTGTCGCATATCCCGCTTTGGGACTTTTCGGAGGGAGGTTCTGCGGTGCACTATGCAACCGCAGAACCGTTCTGCGGTGCATTATGCGACCACAGAATAGGTCTGTGGGCTGCATAGTGACCGCAGACTGGGTTAGTCACGCCGAGTTTTGGAGGCCAAATAATGTGGCCAATATACGGACCGCATATCAATTATGCGATCGCAGATCTTGTTCCGGAGCTCCATTTTTAGGTTTTTAAAACCCGACCCTACTTTGTTAAATACACACTTTGGGCTATTTTTGAGCTAAAATCTGACGTTTTAGAGTGAGAGAGAGTGCCCTAGAGTGAGAAGGTGTTCCTCAATTATTATTCTTCAATTCTTGCTCAAAATTTGGAAGACTAAGAAGGTAAACTCACTAGGTCTTTATCTTAGAGGTAAGATTCTACACCCTAACCCTCAATTTCGAATTTTGTCTAGAATTGGGTAATTAGTAAGATAAGTTTTGGGCATGGGAGTTGTCCATCTTACATACATGTGTTAGCAAAGGGTGTAGGAAGATTGTTGAGCTAAAAATGGTAAAGAATGGGTTGTGGGATGAAGGAATCCTCCATATAAGGACCTTGAAACCTTAATGCACACCTAGTATTTGATAAAATGCTCAAATGAGCTAAATCCATGATCATCTTCCTAATTTTGGTTTAATTTATCATATTTCTAAAATAGATTGAAGTTGCTAAGAATTTTGGAACATTTTAGAGTTTAAGGAAGCTCCATTGAGGTATGTTGGCTAAACTTTCTCTCTTAGATTTGAATTCCATAATGTCCCCATGAGTTTCAAAGTATGTGTTGCGTATTATAAAATATTATGGCTTTGAGTCGTATTTCTAATGAAAGCTAGTATGCCAAATTGTGTGAGAAAATCTCAATATTCTTAAGACTCTTAATTGCTCATATGTGTACCTAAAGTCTTGATTGGAAATGTCTTATTGTTGATAATCTATAAAGATGGTTGGAAGTGAAATAAGTGAATTGGAGTTATAGAGTGTGGCCAACGTGCCAAGAATTTAAGTTATGATTGTGGCTTGTAGTGCAAATAATTTGAGAGGATGAGATAAAGAATATGAAATGAGCCTCGACTCAACTGTTTAAAAATGATTTCAAAAATAGAATTGCCTAAAAGCCTTTGTACTCAATTTATACCCATAAGTGGTTGTTTTAACTAATGCTTTGCTTTATAAATATATCCAGCATGATTCGAGTTCTTACATACTCGTGTGTTGAAGTTGAACATTGTCACTTCTAGGGAAGAGTATTGCAAGAGTAAATGATGTATTGATTATTTATGATTTTGATGTATGTTTCTATTGCTCGTTGATATGCCCCATTCTTTGGGAAGAAACCATTTGTGTTTAAAGTTTCCATTACAAATGGATTTGAAGTATATGATTTCTGAAATATTCTATATGTTGATATTTGATGGTGATCTTTGAAATTGAAAGAGGTGATAGTGTGGAATATGAAATACGGCCATCGTGCCAGGAATAAAGAATCTTGTGAATGGCCAAATGAGCCAAGGAAATAATCGGAGTTGTGAATGACTGGAAATACTAATGAGAATTTATACAATGTGAAAAATGTTGAGGTGAGTACAATTGTATTTATGTTACCTTTGTGTGCAAATCAAATCAAAAATGGTTTTGGCAGCATCATTAGCAAAACCGAGAAAGGGTGGGTCATAAGACCCATACCTGAAACTACACGTGCCGGTGTATGGGTGGATTGTGATTATTCCCCTTATTTGGGATGAAATTGAAATATTGGAAAAATTGTGATATTATTCCCCTTAATTGGGATGAAACTGGTAACAATTGTGGATTGGAAAAGTCAACCCACACGGCATATGTGGGAAGGTGGCCTAGGTGATCGGGTGGAGATCGGACGCCATGTTGCGCACATAGTGGTACTACTGTTGGTAAAAACTTTCTTTCGCGTCACTCATAAAACCACATCGTTCGTGGGGATATGGCCTAGCCAATCGGGTGTGATCGGACGCCGTGCTAATACATACGGTGGCTATCGGTGCTAATGATCTCCCAACAAAAAATTGTATATGAAGTTTGTATTTTGAAAATTATTATATTTTAACTGGACATTTGGATATTGTTGATTGTGACTTGCCGTTTCTATATGTTGTCTTTTCTTATATGGCCATTCTATTTTGAAAGAGGACTTTTAGCTTTACATACTAGTACTATTCGACAGTACTAACGTCCCTTTTACCGAGGGCACTGCATCTTTAATGGGTGTAGGTGGTTCTATAACAAGCGGCATTGATCTGTGATAGCAGTACACTCTTTTCAGCTGATTTGGTGAGCCCCACTTCATTTCGGGGTCATGTATATTTTGTTTGTCATGAACTGTGTTTTGAGGTATAGCCGGGGCCTTATTGCCGGCATTTCTATATTACTCTTCTATTGTACTTAGAGGCTCCGTAGATAGGTTGTGGGTTGTGGTTGATATTGGGAATTGAACTAGAATTGTTGGTATTTAGAAATCATGTTTTTCATTAATTCTATAAACTTGTAATATTTTGGAAATTATGAATGAAGTTGCTAATGAATATGAAATGGGAGTAGTTAATGAAATCTTTTGAAAGTTTGATTAATGGAGTACATCTCCTATTTTTTCATGGATGAGTTTGGGTAGAAGAAAATCTAACAGGCTTGCTCGGCCGGGTTCTCTCGGTTGAGCGTCGGTCGCGCTCCCCGAGTTTGGGGCATGACAGCCACCTCCTCCACCACCACAACCACAAGCGACGCAACATCAGATTTTGTCCAATGAAGATTATGCAAGTGCCATAGTTCCCCCTGGCATTAGGGCGGGAAACATTCAAATTACCAATGTGATTCTCACTTTGCTCGAGCAAAAAAGGTTCTTTCAGCGGGGCATCGAGTCAAAATGCCTACAAGCATTTGAAAGGTTTTGTCGATACGTGTTGGGGGAGCAAACAAATAAATATTTCGGAAAATGCTTTGCAGTTAAGGCTTTTTCCCTTCTCACTAAGGGGTAAAGCTTTAGATTGGTTGGAACGCCTGCCTAGTAATTCTATCCATACTTGGGATGAATTGGTGGCGAAGTTTATTTTAAAGTTTTTCTCTCCCGGGCACATGGCTACTCTATGGGATGAAATATTAGCTTTCATGCAAGAGCCTAATGAACTTTGGCATGAAATTTGGGAGCGATATCGAACAATGGTGAAGGAGTGCCCGAACAATGATATGACCGACAACATGATCCAACAAACTTTATGCCGTGGTATTAATACTATGAACCAATGTGTGGTCAATCAATTAGCCATAGGAAATTTTTTGACAACGCCTTATGCGGAGGCATGTGAGATTCTTGATGAGATGGCAGAAACTTCTTTGATTTGGCAATCCCGAGCCAATGTTCCCCAAGGTGATCCCAACATGATCCATCTACATAAAGAGTTGCAAGACCATGGGCAAGCTATTGATGAATCCACAACCATGACTCAACTTGCTAAGGCCCAACTTCATCAAACCCAAGCTCCTAAGCAAGTTCATGCTATGGAGGGAGTAAATGTCTTGGTGAAAAAGAAGAGGACTAAAGGTCCACAATTTCAATCCCGATTGGAGAATTATGTACAAGATGATGGTAGCTATGACCAAGATGACTCTTATCAAGAAAAAGAAGAAGAGGTACAATTTGTGAACAATTACCAAGGGAAACAAATCAATTTTCAAGGCTCCAATCAAAATCAATAGCGTTTTCAAAATAACCAAGGTAATTGAGATTCTAATAATCAAGGGAATTAGCATAACAACAACAATAACCAAGGGAATTGGGGAGGCAACAATCAAGGAAATTGGGGAAATAATAACAATCATGCAAATCGAGGTCCGGGTTTTCAAAGGCAATGTACCAACAACCAAGCAACCCTCCTCCTTATCCTTCCCATGGTTCAAGTTCTTCAAACAATGAAATGGGCTGTATTGAGAACATGTTCAAGCAAATGATGGAAAATAATGCGGATTCGGATTCCCAACTTGCCTCACATACAATGCGGATTCGGATGCTAAGTTTATGAAAGATCTTGTGACGAAGAAGAGGTCGATGAATTTTGAAACTATCAAGGTCAGTCATCAAATGAGTGTAATTGTTCATTCCATGGCTCTTAAGTTGGAGGATCCCGATGCTTTCACGATTCCCTGTACTATTGGAAGTGCCAATTCTACTAAAGCTCTTTGTGATCTTGGGGTGAGTATCAATTTGATGCCCTACTTGGTGTTCAAAACTTTAGGGATTGGGAAACCAAGACCCATATCTATGAGGTTGCAAATGGCCGATCGTACTATGAAGAGGCCATTAGGAGTGATTGAGGATGCTTTGGTCCGAGTTGATAAATTTATCCTTCCGGAAGACATTGTGATTCTAGACTGTGAGGTTGACTATGAAGTGCCTATCATTCTTAGGAGGCCTTTCCTTTCTACGGGTAAAGCCCTTTGTGATGTGGAAGCCGGAGAACTCACTTTTTGGGTTGGTGATAAATAAGTGGAATTCCATGTGTGCAAGTCTATGCGTCAACCAAATGGCAATGAAGTGTGTTATTTTGTGGACATAGTGACCGATGCCATTATTGATGATACAAGTACTACAATTAATGTTGGAAGCCATTTTTCTCAACTTTGATGATGATGAAATGGATGGTTTCATGAAATGTGTAAACTCTTTGTAAGGAATGGGGTCTTACAACTATGCACTCCGGAAGTTATATTTTGATCTTGAGAATAGGAAGACTCCTCCTAAAAAGCTTTATATTGAAGAGCCACCTACTTTGGAGTTAAAACCATTGCCACCTCACTTTCGGTACCAACTTCTTGGCCCTTGTTCTACTCTGCCGATTATTCTTTCCTCTTGTTTGACTAACATGTAGGTTGATTCCACATTGGCGGTGTTGCAAAAGAGGAAGAAAGCTATTTGGTGGACTTTGGCGGACATTCGGGTATAAGCCCCGCATTTTGCATGCATAAGATCAAATTGGAGGACGGTGCCAAACCGTCCATTGAATATCAAAGAGGACTCAATGAAGCTATGAAAGAGGTGGTAAAAAAAGAGATTATCAAGTGGTTGGATGCCGGGATTGTCTTCCCCATTTTTGATAGTTCATGGACTTTTCTGGTTCAATGTGTCCTAAAGAAGGGGGCATGGCGGTTGGTACCAAATGACAAGAATGAGTTGATTCCTACAAGAACGGTCACCGATTGAAGAGTTTGTACGGATTATCATAAGCTCAACAAAGTCACAAGGAAGGATCACTTTCCTCTTCCTTTCATGGATCAAATGCTTGATAGGTTGGTCGGCCGTGCTTTCTATTTTTTTATTGATGGGTATTCGGGCTACAACCAGATTCTTATTGCTCCGGAAGATCAAGAGAAAACCACTTTTACATGTCCATATGGTACTTTTTCTTTCATATAGATGCATGTTGGTTTATGAAATACACCTGCGACTTTTCAACGGTGTATGATGGATATTTTCACAGACATGGTGGAGGACTACCTTGAGGTCTTCATGGATGACTTTTCGGTGGTTGGAGATTCATTTGATGATTGTCTTACTAATTTGGACAAAGTGTTGGCTAGATGTGAGAAAGCAAATTTGGCACTCAATTGGGAGAAATGTCATTTCATGGTTGAGGAAGGCATTGTCCTTAGCCGTAAGATTTCAAAGAATGGTATTGAAGCTGGAACAGGCGAAGATTGAAGTTATTTCTAAGCTTCCAGCCCCACCTCGGTGAAGGGTGTGTAGATTTTCTTAGGCCATGCGGGTTTCTACCGGCAATTATATCAAAGGATTTCTCTAAGGTGGTAAACCCTTTTTGCAAACTCCATGAGAAGGATGCCAAGGTCCATTTCAATGATGATTGTATGAGAGATTTTGAACAATTTAAGCTCAAGTTGTCAACTACTCCTATCATTACACCTCCAAATTGGAGTTTGCCATTCAAGCTCATGTATGATGCAAGTGATGTAGCAGTTGGGACTGTTTTGGGGAAACATATTAACAAAGTTTTTCATCCGATTTACTATGCTAGTAAGACAATGGCTAGTGCCCCAGTCAACTATAACTTTACGGAGAAAGAGCTCCTTGCTATTGTGTTTGCTATTGAGAAGTTTTGCCCATACTTGATTGGTGCCAAAGTTATTGTCCACATGGATCATGCGGTACTTTTCTATCTTATGAGCAAAAAGGAATCTAAAGCCCGGTTGATGAGATGGGTGCTTTTGTTGCAAGAGTTTGATATTAACATCCAAGACAAGAAGGGAAGTAAAAATCAAGTGGCGGACCACTTGTCTCGTTTGGAGGAGGAAGGAACGCCACATGATGGCATTAAAATCAATGACTATTTTCCCGATGAGAAAATTTTGGCACTTTCAATGAAAAAGGTAACGTGGTTCTCGAATTTGGAAATTTTTCTTGTGAGTGGTATCATTCTGGATGAGTTCTCTTCAAACAAAAGAAAGAAGCTCAAGAGGGATTGTCAAGACTACTATTGGGATGAATCATACCTTTTCCGGATTTGCTCGGATGGGGCGATTCAGAGGAGTGTGCCGGAGGAAGAGCAAGGTGATATTCTTGGGGCTTGTCATTCTTCGCCATATGGTGGTCATCATGGTGGGGCAAGTACAGCAGCTAAAGTCCTAAGTTGTGGCTTCTATTTTCCCACTCTATATGCAAATGAGTTGGTGAAAAGATATGACGAATGTCAATGGTCCGGTGGAATTTCAAAGAAACATGAGATGCCCATTACAACCATCTTAGAGATTGATATCTTTTATGTTTGGGGTATCGACTTTATGGGCCCTTTTTTGAGTTCTTGTGGAAACACCTATATATTGGTTGCGGTGGATTATGTGTCTAAATGGGTTTAGGTCGTTGCCTTACCCAATAATGAGGCTAGACGTGTGGTGGATTTCTTGAAGAGGAATATTTTTACAAGATTTCGTACTCTTCGAGCAATCATAAGTGATGGAGGGTCACATTTTTGTAACAAGGCTTTCGACACTTTACTTGGCAAATATGGTGTTACTCACAAAGTGACAACTCCCTATCACCCATAAGCTAGTGGTCAAGTGGAAGTCCCCAACCGGGAGATAAAGAGTATTTTGTCCAAGACGGTGAATGCAAATCGGATGGATTGGAAGCTTGATGATGCTCTATAGGCATATAGGACGGCCTACAAAACACCTCTTGGAATGTCTCCATACTGGTTGGTGTTCGGAAAAGCTTGTCATCTTCTGGTATAACTAGAGCACAAGGCAATGTGGGCTTTGAAGAAATTGAATCTTGATTGGGATGTAGCCGCTAACTTGCGGGTTGCACACTTGAATGAATTGGATGAGTTCCGCTACCATGCATATGAAAGTTCGTCCTTGTACAAAGAAAAGATGAAATATCTACATGAGAAGTATATTTGGAATAAGGAGTTCAAGGCCGGTAATCTAGTGTTATTGTTGAACTCAAGGTTGAGAATGTTTCCTGGGAAGCTCAAGTCAAAGTAGAGTGGTCCTTTTGAAATTATTGGTGTGACACCTTTTGGTGCCTTGGACTTGAAGAATAATAACAATGAAATATTTCGAGTCAATGGTCACCGGGTGAAGCACTACATGTGGTTGCAGTTCTTTACTTCGCTTGAGGATGCTATGACATTATGTTAAATAAGACGCTTCTTGGGAGGCAATCCAAGTTCTTTTCCTTTTTATCTTAATTAGATATTGTTTGTTGTTTTTAACTTGATTTGAAGTGTGTTGCAGGGATTGGTATTTGATGTGAAATGATAGCTGAAGTGCAGAGTGAGTTTGCGGAACATCATGAATTATGCGGTCGCAAAAGAGCACTATCAGAGAAGTGGTTGAACTAGAGTGTCAGAAGTGCGGTCGTACTTGTAAATATGCGGACCGCACAACTTAGTGCTTCAGCACTGCCCAGGTAACAGAGTGCGGATCACGCTTAAAATTGTCCGACCGCACTCGCCTTCTTGCACCCTAACTTTCTTCTGAGTATAAATAGAACATTGCCCCTCCTTTTACACTTTTCACCATTTCCACCCTCATACTATTACTCTTAGAGTTGCCCATGTACTTGCACTTTCGATCACAGACAACCCTTCACACTCACTTGGATCTTAGTACACTAGTACTACCTAGTATGCATCACTTCAATCTTGTTTTTTTTTTTGAATTTATTTTGACTTTTTAACTTCTTTTTAGGCCATCTGTTATTGGATTCCTTTAATGTGTCCATGTGGGGTAGTTTAGCATTGGGTATTTGTCAAAGCATGCTAAGATGGAGTTGGGTTGTTGATTATCATGCCTATACCATGTTACCTGGTAGGATTAATCTCATTTTTGCATAACCTAGGTTAAAAGACCTGTAGCCGTACTGTTCTTGGCTGTACAAAACTCAATTGAAATTGTACGGTCCGCAGAACTGTTGGGATAAATTGCTAGGCTAGTTGATTGTGTGGCCATAGAGGGAGGCCTGCATTGATAATCAGAGAACCTACTCTCTGAGCATCTCAAGTGCAGATCGCAAACGTTTTTTGTGAGGACCGCAAATGAATTCTGCAGCTGCAGAATGAGGTCGCATTGTCCATCAGAGACCCTGCTCTGAGGACTTAGCACAACTGTGCTAAAGTGTGGCACATAGTTGGAATTATGGGGCACACTTCCACTTTGCGGACCGCACTCCAAAACGTGCTGACCGCACTTGTACCTTGTCTACTGCATACTACAAACTTGAAACCTTACTACTTCTGTGGTTTCCACATATACTTATATGACTTTTAACTATTTACACCATGTATATTAACTAACAAATCTCTTCGTGCATACACAGACAATGGTGCGATCAAGAGGACGAGGAGAGTCTTCAAAAGGAAGAGGAGAATCAGGAAGGGGTAGGGGCAGAGGTGTCATGCACCCGAGTGTGAAAAAGGCCATTACAAAGAAAACCACTACAGATCAGGGGAGAGGTAGAACCCTATCATAGTCGAGTTCTTATGCCCCATCTAGGTAGGCCTCGTAGGGGAATTCTGCATCTCTACCTGAAGAGTGCAATGAAGAGCAATTTAGGCCACTTGGGCAATTTGTGCCTCTAGATATGCCTTCCACATCTCACAGTACCTCCCAGGGCTTAGCTAGTACCAGTCATGAGTCCAATAAAGCTGCTCCGGACTCTGATTCAGATGATGTCCTAGATGATGGGAGAGGGGGATCAAGTGCACAATCAGACATGGCTCGGACTAAGAAGAAGGTGGTCTATGAAGATAGGTTCTTGAGTTTGAAAGCATACATAGACTTCCAAATGTGGTGGAAGGAGAGATCCTAGACTCATGAACGTCAATTCCTCTCAAAGACTTAGACAAATACAACCCCGCGGTCTTAGAGCAATTTGCAAAGAAAAGGGTGGATGTAGTTTATTGAGAAGCCGGCGGATGTGAAAGAGCATCTTGTCTGGAATTCTACGCCAACACGTCGCATATTCTCAAAGGGATAAAGATCACCAAAGTGCAAAGCCTGACATTAAAGTTCAATCAGCACGCTTTGAATCATACCTTGGATTTGATGATGAGGATCCAAAGGAATATTTGGCAAAGTTGGCCCAGAAGGAGGAGCCTAGACCATAGCTTGCTGAGATTCTTGTACATGGACCTACTCCCCCTTGGATAGGTTACGAGGTTTCAATCCTCCACAACACTCTAAGATTTGAGGTAAAAGTGTGGCAGACCTTTGTGTGCAGCAAACTTGACTCGTGCTTGAAGTAGAACAACCTGCCCTTGCCAAGACCTGTATTGGGTGCTCTGATGTCAGCAAACATCTCACTTGTGGCACAACAGGGTAACACATCTTACCCCTACCCCATCACTATCACTAAGTAACTGACTGATGCCAAGGTGGGGTCCAGTCCATTTGACACAAAGGCCAAGCCCACTGGTCCTTTTGAGTGGTACAAGTTACAATATCCGAGGAACCCAAAGAAGAGAATTCAACCTCCTACTACTGGTGGCCAATTTGATGAGCCGGTAGTTGTATCTCCTGGTCCCTCTGATATTCCATCTACTTCAGCTGAGCCTTCCACCACTGCTAGAGCTGCCATTCCTGAGCCATCATCCTCAGCCCCTACTCTATTGCCTACACCAGCTCCGAGACTGGTGCCTATGCCGACAGGTCCATTGTCTACCTTGTGGGTCTCCCAACCACCTGCGAGCCTCAACAACTAGATGTAGGCAGCTACTTCAAAGTTTTCAGAGATCTTCAGTACAATTGTAGGGCAGACATCTTCACATCCACAACTGGACTCCTCTGATATAGATAAGAAGCTTAACACAGTCTTGGACAACCAGAAGATGATCATGGATACACTAGTACAACATGGTACAGTGATTGAGCGGTTGACCAAGCAGGTAAAGAAGATGAGAAAGACACATGCCAGCAAGAAGACACATGCCAGCAAGAAGTCAGCAAGATTTTCCTTTTGACATGCTACTAGACCCCGCCCAACCTCACCCAGATCCATCTTCTCATGAGGATCCCGCCGCTCACACTGAGGAGCCGTGCCTTGCATCTAGCACTGCTGAGGTAGTTCATGATATGTTCATCTCTCAGGTCGCTCTCGCACACGATGATGATATCATTCAGTTAGCTGAGCCAACTAGGACTGATACTGCTGGTGATACTTTGATGACTGAGGACACTTAGGGATTTTCTTCACCCTCTCTGCACTTTGATCTTATTTTGCTAAGCATTGAGGGATAATTCTTCTTTTTATTTTGGGGGGGGGGGGGTGGAGAATTCTATATTTGATAATTGGATACATTTGATAATATTGGGATGTAATAATTGGATAATTCTTTTTTTTGTTTATCTTTAGTAGTTTGTTACATTTTATTAGTATCTTTACTTTTGTTTGTTTTGGTAGTTTAAATTTTTTAAATGTTTTTATTACTATTTTTGATAATAAGCTTTTGGATTTTTTAATGCCACAATTCTTTCCAAAGGTGATCTTTTGTGTAAACCGGGAGACTCTTTCCAATGATGGATAGTGTGATAACTTTCTTAAGGGAATGAGTCAGTTTCATGTTTAGGTAATAGTAGTAATGAATAAAAGCCCTAATTAAGTCAGTCTAAGAAGTGTTATTTATGCTTCATGTGGCACCAACATACTTAACTGCATGTTTATGGTTTGAAACAAGGTTTTTGGAAGAATTAGCTCTAGTAAAAATGACTTTGAGCTTCTTGAGTTGTCTTTGATAATTATTAGGTTGTTGAAATCACCATAATGATCTTTAACTTGATTGTGATTGTTGTGGGTTTTAGACTTTATCCTCTTTTACGGTCTAGTTGCATGAGAGGTAAGATGAAATATTGTTGCTAGTCCAAGTACTTGAGTGAATAGTCTAGAACTTGCTCCGAATGTATTTCAAGGCAAATTTCTAAGTTTGCTTGGTTTGGAAAATGATTGTAGACTTTCCTTGGACCGTTTGAGCTTTTTATTACCACTCTATGATCGTTATCCCTAGTCAACCCCTTTGAGCCTTTAGCCTTTCTCTGTTTGTAACCATGCTACAAGTCTTTACCCGTTTGATCATTATCCTCTCTTGGCACCCAAACCTTCCTTAGCACTCATATTTAGTAAGTGGCACACAACCTAAGTTTGGGGGAAAAGTTGAAGAATATAAAAGAGGTATCAAGGCATTGAAAGGAGAGAAAATAAATGATCTCCATGAAAGAGAAAGTAAGAAAAAAAGAACAAAAAGAAAATAAAAATGGAGATTGAAGAAATTGAAGAGAGGCAATTATCTCTAGTATGAGCATCAAGGGAGAAAAAGAATGAAATGAACAATAAAGATTGATGGCAAGTCTCTCTAGCCCCCAAGAAAAATAAATTCCTCTTAGGGTTTGGCAAGTGTGAGCCAAGAAATGCGATGTGGAGTGCCTAAGGAAGGGTGTAACCACTTATAATCCATATGGTATCCTACCCCCAATCCAAAAGCCTTCATTACAACTCGAAAGAAGTCCTAATTGATTTCGAACCGAGTAAGATTACATTAGTGGAAATTTACATGATGGGCAAGCCTATGGCACTTGAAGCTTTACTTGTGACATTCCTTTGTGAGAGAAGAGTGAAACCTTTATTGCTCTAGAAATTGATTGTTAGATCTTGAAGTGAGCATGGCTAATGGAAGATAAAAGAGGTTGAGTTTGGAGTCCACCATGATTTACATGAAAGAACAAGATTCCTTGATGAGTGAAGTCAATTCTTGAGGCTCAAATGTCACACTAGAGTTACATGAAATTTAACTAAGGGAAGGAGGAAATTAATCTAGTTGCTTGAGGACAAGCAAAGACTTAACCAATTATTTGTACCTTCTTGCTTTAGTTTTTAGTCCGAAAGTAGTTATTTTTGTTTACGAATCAAATGAAAATGTGTGAATTGCAGGTGTGCTGGAGTATGTGAGATAAATGAAGAAATCTAACTCAAAGATGAGATGTACCAGCTCAAATAGTCAAAGAGGAGAAATTCAAAGAGTTGAATGGTCCGCAGAATTTATAGGTAGATAAAAAAAAATATGATGTGACATTAAGTCAGAATTTAGTGATCCTAATAACTATGAAATGGTAAAGGGAGAATGCGATAATAATGAGAAAACACTACTAGAAACACATGGTTTTCCCACGGCAAAATCAGTGGGAAAATTGAGTTTTCACACAGCATTCCCACCAAAATGGATCACCCGGAATAGGCCTGGTTGAAAAAAACTTCCCAGAAAAGTAGTGGGAAGTTTCCCACAGTTTTCCCAGTGAAGATTTAATAGGAAAAATAATGAAGTTTCCCACCAACAATCCGTGGGAAGTATTATTAATAATTTTTATTATTTTAATATATTAACGAGGGAAGTGGTGGGAAAAATGCATATAATGAAAACAAAAGTATGAACTTTCCCACCAATATCAGTGGGAATCATGCAAGATCTGTAACTAAAAGGATAAACCTTCCCACAGATTCAGTGGGAAGTCTGGAAAATATTTTTGTGCATTGTGCTGCTTTTTATACTGCACCACCTACCAAACAAAAAGTACAACCACCAATAACAAGCCTAAATACAATTAAACATTCACATACAAAATTCAGTATTGATTCAGATCTATTTCATAAACATCCAACCAAAACAGAAAATACAATAAACCAATAATGCAACTAAACACTCAAATAAAAAATTTAACATTCAATCTTATCCAATTGAATGAACTCGTCCAATGATTGTTTGAAATTCCACAAGTCCATATAACTCTCCTGGGATGGTTGGATTGGATTTCCTTGATCATCGTTTGGTTGGCTTTCAATGAACTCTTCCAACGATTGTTTTAAAGTATTATGCAAAAAAGTTACAACTATTATATCAAAAGAAAAGCTTTTAGGCTTCATAAAGCTTAATCGAGTTCAAAATCTAATAATAATCTTCTAACCTTTGATTTTACATGAGTGAAGGCTCCTTGGACAAGAATTGAGAATTTGTAAAGAAGAGAATGACAGAGAATGAGAGTGAAAATAAAAAGAAAGAAGAAGGAATGTAATATAATAGGAAAGACATTCCCACCGATTCACTGGGAATTGTCTTATTAAATTCATTTTTTCTTGTGAAATATTTTTAACCTCGCGGATGTTTTGGACGAAAATTCAAATTTCAAAAATTTGAATTTTCCACTACATCTGTGAGAACATTAAAATATTTTTTTTATCTTTAGGAAAGACATTCCCACTGATTCACTGGGAATTGTCTTATTAAATTCATTTTTTTTGTGAAATACTTTTACCCCCGCAGGTGTTTTGGCCGAAAATTCAAATTTCAAAATTTTGAATTTCCCACTACATCTGTGGGAAGATTAAAATATTTTTTTATCTTTAGATTCCTACTGTTTCACCTGGAAGAGTTTAATAATTTTATATAGTAATATTTCTAATGTATTTTCCACTGATTCGGTGGGAAACAAATTGCATGCTTTTTTGCGCCAAATATTTCCCACCTATAGTGTGTGGGAACATTTTTAAAAAAAAGGTAAAATAAAACCCTTCCATTTTCCACTGCATCTGTGGGAATATTAAAATAATTTTTTATCATTAGATTCCTACCGTTTCACTTGGAAAAGTTTAATAATTTTATATAGTAATTTTTCTAATGTATTTCCCACTGATTCAGTGGGAAACAAATTGCATGCTTTTTTGCGCCAAATAATTCTCACCTATAGTCTGTGGGAACCTTTTAAAAAAAAGGTAGAAGAAAACCCTTTCATTTCCCACTGAGTTTCTCTAATTTGCATGGGAACTGCCACTAATAATATATCTGTGGAAAATTTCCCTGGGAAATTTGCATTTTTCTAGTAGTGAAAGGGATGAGACTGCACTTATTCAAAACCTACAGATATGCTATGATTCCAGAACATTATACAAATACGACGTCAAGGAGAGGAAGTAAGGGTTCCTGCCCGAGATGTTATTGATAAATAAGGAGCCAGTTCGAGACGTAAGTTATGACAAAGGAAATAACCCAAGAAAGATTATGCGGAATATTGATATGAGAATGGGCCAACGAGTAGTTAGTAGTTGATTCAGGAAGAGCCTAGTTATGGCTAGACAAGAGGATACAAACAAATCAATAGATCGTGCAAGATAAACATAGTGAACCCCAACATGGGGAATTCAATCTCACAAATATGACATCGTGACCCTTGAGAAATATTTAGATAGGAGTTAGGGTAGTTAAAGGTACCGTATGGCTGGTACGGAAATAAAAGAGAGTCCCACTAGGAAGACAGTCAAAATTTCAGTTCAGAAGCAACCGTACGAGCACATGAGTGTGGAGGTAAGTAACTAAGGATAATTATAGGTGAGTACGAATATAAAAAATTCTATCGGGAATACGATGTAGTAAGCTCGCAGCTTTATAAGAGTTAGAGGGTCTTCCCTAAATACTACAACGAAAAACTAGCTGAGGAAATAAGGAAGAAGGCTTCAACCTAAGCACAATGACCTACAGAGGAAATGGTCTTGTAACAACAGTCTCACAACAACATTGTATACACTCCATAAGAAAGTGACACCTATCGTGGCTAATGAACGGGAAGAAAAAAACAATCAATCAAAAAAAAAAATCAAAAGGGTGATATTCAAGATCATATGGGTTGTATGGAATTTCAATATGTGTGGGCACTAAAATAAGCTAAGTTTGCACGCAACAAGGGGGTTGAAAGACCAAGAAAAGTAATAGCTTACGTTTAAAGAATGCTGAGAAGGAACGAAAGGAATTATTCGTTCAATGATCCCAAGTTAATTACATTATGAATGCACCTAAGATTTTGGAGTATTATCCATGCAACATATATGTTGACAATCATACAACCGTAGAAGACTCTGGTATAAGTTAAAAGAAAGAATTGAGTCCAGGTCATAGACAAAGGATTTAATTGTTAGAAGATTGTATCATGGATATTCCATAGCGCCCATGAAAGGCTAAAGTAATAACTAATACCAGGAGCCGCAGATCGGAAGATAGCTTAAGCCTACATGAAGGCTGATCAGAAGGAAGAAGAAACTAAAGAGTTACATCAACTAAGTAAATTAGGAGTCTGATTATTGGACCAGAAAGTTATAGACATCATGATTGAGAACATTGCAGAATTACTCTTAATATCAGAGGTACAAGAGAGATAGTCCAACATCCATATTTTATGACGGCTCTATGACAAATCCAGTTAGAAGAGTACCAACCTCAGTCAGTATGAAGCTCTTACCGGATTGTGTATGCACCAGAGGTGCAAGTATTATAATAGAGCTTCAAGCTGTGGATGTGAATTATACCTGTGTGGAAGGGAGTTCATGAAAGAGATAGAAGATGTGATGCGATATTTTAAGCTAAGTAAGGTAAAGGTGAACAACGTACGAGATACTCAGGTGCAGAAGGTTGTGAATAATCCATACTTCAGATAGAGGGTTAGAAGCATTGAGATTCAGTATCCAGGAATGATAGCGGTGTCATTGGTGGCATACCTCCCAGCCTATGGTTTCTAGGTACCGAGAGGTCTAGTTAAAAGAGTAAAGAAGAGTTTGAGGCGATGTGATGTCTCACTTGATGTTCAAGAATAACATAAGGAAATCATGGGGCAAGCAAGTTGAAGGAAGATTGCGAATAGTATAAATAGATATGTATAGGTCGCAAGCTAAAGTATGGTAAAAGGACAAGGTTTTAGGAAGACAGGAGTAAGGATAAGAAAGGACGGGTGAGAAGGTGACGAGAATGGATACGTCCTCAGGATTAAGCCCATGAAAACAAGAGAACTAATGGTTTCTCTAAGTTATAGGAAGCTCAGTATAGCCTAAATGAACTCAAAAGAGTCTATGACTAATAGAATTTAGAAGAGATGGAATGCTGCCCTGGTAGTAGAATGAGGGTGTAATTGTGATAGATAAAGAATGACATTTGGGCCTTCGATTAAGTAATGATTTGAAGAAAAAAAAAGATTTCATGGACGGTACGGAATTAGAATACCCCCACCCATAAGATGAATCATGTTGGGATGCTATGAAATACGATCATTGAAGTATAGTATCGCCCTTAGGAGGATTAGGCAAGCCACTTCAGATATCCCTCAATGAGATGTAAGCCCTAGTGGCAATGTATTACGTAAGAAGTTTCAAGGTATCAGTGGTAGATTGTAAATCAACAATGGATGGATAAAATTTACAAAGTATGAGATGAGATTAGGCCATCAATCTTAAGATGAACAGTAATGAAGAAGTGTTAAAAGACTTAGCTTTATGCATATAGGATAAGCAACGAGAGTAACCTGGAGTTTGGTAGCAGACCTCAGTAATGATAAATCAAAGTAAGAGTTATGGTATAGTATGTCCTACTTAGATGTAGTAAAGCTAATGACGCCCAGAGGGACAGCTTGTCATAATTCTGTATATGTTCACAAAGTGAGGCCTAGAGATTGGCTAAAAGTTGGAGGAAAAAGGAGAGATGAGTCGTATAGGCGCACTTACAAGGTCAGAGTCGTAGTAGCAACATTTACGATATTGGAAGGATTCCGACCACAAGTCGTGGTGTGAGAAAGATGCCTAAAGGGGTGAATGCCCTGGCCTTTGGATTTATTCACAGAACAATTACCTAGATGGCAAGGAGAGTATTAAGGTATTCACAAGAGCTATAAGTTATGATAATGATACGTGCATCAGTCAACATTCGAGGACGAATGTTCCAAATGGGGGAATGATGTTACACCCCATATTTTCTTACGTGAAAGTATGCCATAAGTAAATTGATGAAAGCTCGGAAATAAGATGTTACATCCTGCATTTTTGTACGTTAAAGTTTTGTCGTAAGTTACTCGACGTAAGTTCGGGAATGAGATTATTTTGGGATTATAAGTATTACGCTATTTCAAATAAGTGATGAGTAAATTCGTGAAGGTGAGAGGGTAAACAAATCAAAGAAAATGAATTTCGTCGAAGTTTGACATTATGAGATAAAATACGGTCCAAGCTACAATACCCCGTATTTATGGACTAGTACCATACAAGGTACCACATGAACATGATAACAAGATGTATAAAGTGTGTTAAAAGTGAGTAGTATTTTAAGTAATTTGAGATAATTCTTAATTATGTGAGTAATTAATTAATTATTGGTTAATGGGAGATTAACTAGTTAATTAAGAGTGGGTGGGTGATTAGTTAAGGCTTTTGGATACAGCCTTAACATGGAAGCCTAATATGTGACTCTTAAGTCACATTTCAAGGTGGCAAGAAGTGGTAAGATTTGTGGCCAAGTCATCATCAAAGTAGGGCCCACAACATGTAACTTTAAGAGATCTTCCTACCTTATTAAAAGTGTGATGCTAAGACTTGATCTCTTAAAACCTTATTAAAAGAGTGATGCTAAGACTTGCTAAGGAACGGATGGAGCTCAACTATTTCGTATGAAACTGCAGTAGCGTGAATTTGCAAATTCCAAGGGATCCCGGTATAATCTTTCTCAAGAACATCATACGGAATTTTTCCTACTTTGATCCGCCGTTATGTGTTTTCGCAAAAGACGGGTGTTAGAGGGATTGTCAAGAGAATCGACTCAGGTATGTTAAGTCTATCCCTTCTTTCCTTTTGGTATGGTCCAAATGATACAAATGAAACGAGCAAAATACTCAACTTTCATAAATGACTCTATTCATAGAAATACTAGGGGTGTCTATATTCTTGATTCCCCATGTGTCTTATTATTCTATCATCTGTTCATGGGTCTCAGAAAATATGTAAGTTGATAAAGTTTATTTCATGATATTATTCAAATGCATAATGGTCCTATGAAGTTCCGAGAGATTTTATTTACGTATTTCATATGCATTTCATCCATTTACACATGTACATTGACCCATGACCAGATGGCGTTATATACGCATATATTATATGTATATGGGATATGGAAAAAGGTTACGGCGTTATATACGCACCACCACCTGATCAGCTGGTATACGTTGATGATTTGCCCACAGTGGCCGAGATGATATGATAGGATGCCTTCAGAGGCTTGATGATATTATGTACGCATATACCTATGCATGGTATGACATTTATACGCATATGTATGGCATTGTAAATATTAATGATTCACAGAGTTATTCAGACTTACATGTTGAGTCATTTACTCCATGTTTCTCTCATGTCTATTACTTACTGATTTTCATTCCTTACATACTCGGTAGATTATTTGTACTGAAGTCCCTTTGCCTAGGGACGCTGCGTTTCATGCCCCTAGGTCCCAATAGACAGGTTGAGAGCCCTCCAAGTAGGCTATCAGCTCAGCGAAAGATGTTGGTGCGCTCCATTTGCTCTGGAGTTGCTATTTGGTCAGTATGATTAGGACATGCATTGATTGGTGTGGCGGGCTCTGTCCTGACCTTTATGACAATTATGTATTCTTAGAGGCTTGTAGACAGATGTCATGTGTACGGATACTGGTATGGCCTTGTCGGCCTATGTTTTGAGTTTATAAATGATCATGTTGGCCTCATAGGCCCGTATGTCACGTGTATAAGTTTTTATATCAGGTTGGGTCATTCTATGTCGGGTATTCCCTCATATTTACTCTGTTTATCTTATGACGCCCCTTCTGGCCCACTTACCTATGATGATGTAATAAGAAAGATATGTTATGTTGGTACTCGGTTGAGTAAAGTACCGGGTGCCCGTCGCGGCCCATCGGTTTGGGTCGTGACAAGAACCTCCCAAAGGGTATTTTTATTAGCAAATTTCAAAGCACTATAAATAGATGAGAAACACTTTTTTAGGGCAACTTTTGTACTGTAGCAGCTGTGAGCGGTTAGACTTATCCATTTTGGGCAATTTGTGACTATAATTAGAGAAGATCCATTAATTTTACCTTTTAATTTTAGTTTTATGTCTTCAATTACTTCTTTTTTTTCATTCTCTATGCCTTTGATTATGAGTAGCTAGATTATATCTAGGGTTGTGACCCAACCCTAGTGTGTAAAACTTATGTGTATTTAATATTAATCCTTTTTATTGATTGAGTGTATATTATTTAGCCTTGTTTAGGCTTTATAGCTAGAATTAATGGTTGCAAATATTGATTCATTCCTATTTGGCTTAGTTCTTACTTGAGAAAGAGGAACCTAGTTTAGGAAAACTCGGCTAATAAGAAATTGAACTAGTTGAAGTTTTGATTAGTTTGATTAAAGGATTTGAACTAGAGATAGGGATAATCCCGCTTGGACTCATATTAATTGTTTAGATTGCTGCCCATTTGGTCTTGAGAAAGCCAATTTGGGCATAATCACTCTTTGACCGAGAGGTATTGAGAATTGAGAGTCATAACACACACTAATCTACCAAACAAGCATAGATTTACTATACCCATTACGTTTGCACCTAGGTGAATGGTATAACCCTAGGCTTTTCCCTTATTTGATAAAAACACAAAAAATATTTCACTCACTATTTGCTTACTAGTCAGTTCAATCTCTTAGAAGTTAATTACCCACACTTGTTTGAAAGCTAAATCTTGTTATTTCAAGTTCTTTTTCTTGAGTATTTACCTTAACACAACCTTAAATTCCCTGTGGATTCGACCCCGACTTCCGTTTGGGTTTTATAATTGTAACAACCGTTTCATACTCTTTAATTAGGTGTGAATTGGACGTGATCACCTACTCAAGGCATCGACCACCACATTGGCCTTTCCGAGATGATAAAGAATGGTGATATCATAGTCTTTTAACAGCTCTAACCACCTATGTTGCCTCAAGTCTAGATCCTTTTACTTAAACAAGTGTTGCAGACTCTGATGATTTGTGAATAGCTCACAAGAAACACCGTAGATATAGTGCCTCCAAATATTCAATGCATGAACAATGGCTGCCAACTCTAAATCATGTACTGAGTAGTTCTTCTCATGGGGCTTCAACTGACGTGAAGCATAAGCAATAACTCTACCCTTCTACATCAATACACATCCAATACCAATCCATGAAGCATCACAATAAACTGTATATGAACCCGTTGCTGAAGGCAAAACAAGAATTGGAGCGGTGGTCAAGGCAGTCTTGAGCTACTGAAAGCTCTTCTCACACTCGTCGGACCACTTGAATGGAGTACCCTTCTGATTCAATCGGTCAAATGAGCTGTGATGGATGAAAATCCCTCTATAAAATGGCAATAATAACCAGTCAAACCTAGAAAACTCCGGATCTCAGTAGTAGAAGACGGTTTGGGCCAACTCTGAACTACCTCTACCTTCTTAGGATCTTCCTTAATCACTAGACACCACATGGCCAAAAAATACCACTGAATCATGCCAACAGTCAGACCTAGAAAATTTAGCATATGACTTCTTCTCCCTCAAGGTCTGGAGCACGATCCTCAAATGCTGCTCATGATCCTCGCAGCTGCGAAAATTCACCAATATGTCGTCAATGAACATGATGACGAAAGAATCAAGATATGGCTGGAACACAGTGTTCATCAAGTGAATAAATTCTACCGGGGCATTGGTCAGCCCAAATGACATCACCAAGAACTCACAGTGACTATAGCGAGTCCTAAAAGCAGTCTTTAGAATATCTGAAACCCGAATCTTCAATTGATGGTACCTTGATCTCAAATCAATCTTTGAGAATACTCGAGCACCCTGAAGCTGGTCGTACAGATCATTAATACGTGGTACTGGGTACTTGTTCTTGACTATAACCTTATTTAGCTGCCTATAATCAATACACATCCTTATAGAACCGTCTTTCTTCTTCACAAATAGAACTGGAGCACCCTAAGGTGAGAGACTCGGTCGGATAAAACCCTTGTCAAGCAACTCCTGAAGTTGTTCCTTTAATTCTTTCAACTCCACTAGTGCCATACGATATGGTGGAATAGAAATGGGTTGAGTTCCCAACACCAAGTCAATACCAAAATCGATATCCCTATTGGGTGGCATGCCCAGTAGGTCTGCTGAAAACATAACTGAGAAATCTCTCACTAGTGGAACTGACTCAATGGTAGGAGTATCAACACTAACATCCCTCACAAAGGCTAGATATGCTTCACACCCCTTCTCAACTATTGGATGTGCCTTTAGAAAGGACCACCCTGCTAGGAATATAATCCAATGTACCTCTTCACTCCAACTGCGGTAACCCTGGCATAGCCAATGTCACAGTCTTGGCGTGATAGTCCAGAATAGTCTGATAGGGAGACAATCAATCCATGCCCAATATCATATCAAAGTCCTTAATACTGAGTAGTAGAAGGTCAACTCTGGTCTCATAATCCCTAATAGTGACCAAAAATGACCAATAAACACGGTCTACGATAATAGAATCTCCCAAAGGCATAGACACATATACATGAGCACTCAAAGAATCACGAGATATTGTAAGGTCCCGTAAAAATTTTACCTAAGACCCGGAGTTTTGTGTTGCCGAAGTAGGCTTATGCATTGGCCGGTTCAGACTTTTTGGGTTAAATAGTGCGTTGGGGAATTGAAGAAAACTTTTGGAAATACATGGCATTTTCTACGGTCCATTCTGCGGTCACAGAACTGATCTGCGGACCACATATCTGCCGCAGATCGAGGCAAAATTTGGGCAAACTTTTTGGACTGTTATGCGGTCCATTATGCGGCCGCATAATCATTTTGTAGGCCGTATAACCACTTGCAGATCTAATATAAAAGAATTCTGGAGAGATGTTCTGCGGTGTATTATGCGACTGCAGAACAGGTCTGCAGACCGCAGACCAGTTGCAAAGTGAGGCAGGGGTGCCCAGTTCTGGAGGGCCATTATACGGTCCATTTTGCGGACCGCAGAAGCATTATGCGGTCGCATATGTGACTATTAACCTGCATCGGGGCTTCATTTTTTCTAATTTTTGAACCCGACCCCATTCTTATAAAACGGCCTTAGGGATCATTTTAAAAGGGAAAAACATATATTTCTAGAGAGAGGGAGTGCCATAGAGTGAGAGGGGAAGCTCCTAAGCCCACCATCCATCAATTCTTGCTCAAATTTGAAGAATTTACTAGAAGAATTCACTAGGTTTTCATCCTAGAGGTAAGGTTCTACTCCATTGCCCTCAATTTCATGATTTTAATTGAAAATAGGTAATAAGCCAAGAAATTATTGGGTGTAGTAGTTGTTTATTTTACATGCATGTACCATCAAGGCTAGTGGGAAGATTGTTGAGGGGAACTTTGGGTAGTGGGGTAAAAGAATCCACTATAGGAGGACCTTGAAACCATAATGCTCACCTAGTGTTTGATAAAATGCTCAAGTCAGCTGGAACTATGAACTCCTTCCTAATTTGTGTTCAATTTTGCTATATCTCTAAATAGATAGAAGTAGCTAAGATTTACGGAATATTGTAGTAATTTAAAAAGCTCGAGGCAAGGTATGTTGGCTAAACTTCTCTCTTAGAGTTGAATTCCCATGATGTTCTTGTAAGTTCCGAGTTGTCTATTATGAATTGACTTTTATGAATAAGTTTGGTGTCGAAAGATGTATTTATACGAATATGTTTAAAATGTGTTCCGGAATATTCTTATCATGTTATGTTATTCTTCGGTAGCGGGTTCAAAGTATGAGTATGTATTAAAATATTGTGACTTCAAGTCAAGACCAAATGAAAGTGATCATATCAAATTGTGTAAGAAATCACATGTGCCTAAGACCCTAAATTGCTCAAATGTGTGATTAAAGTCTTGAATAGAAATGTTTGTTGTTGACAATCCATGTTAATGTTTGAAAGTAAAATAGTGAGCATGAATTATGAAGTACGACCAACGTGCCAAGAATGATACTGCGTTATGGCCAATGATGCCAATAAAATGAAAGACATGTAAAAGAATATGAATTGAGTGGTAAATACTTTTAATAATAAATGCCTTGGGAGTATCGTTTAGCCACCGAGGAAGGGTAGGTCAGAACAACCTAACCCCAAAAATACACGTGCCGGTGTAGGAGTGATTGAGGGGTAAATCCTCATGTTAATGTGATGAGACTGTTTCCCCTTATATGGGATGAGATTGGTGTGTTGAGATGTTTCCCCTTAAATGGGATGAGATTATTGCTAGCGTGATGTGATGTCGACCCACACGACATTCTGGTGAGATGGCTTAGCCGATCGGGCTGAGATCGGACGCCATGCCACCCACATGGTGGTATTGTGAGTGTATGTCTCGGGGTGAAATAGCTTAGCCGGTCGGGCTGAGATCGGACTCCGTGCTAAGACACGGTGGTGTATCGGTGCTAAAGATCTCCCAACTTAAATTACTGAAACCTACTTGAAATTTACCTTTCCCCTAACTTAACACCTTGATACTGTTTGTCTCTTATTGATTTCATGATTTATTCTCCGTTTACTGTTACTCGTCCTATTGAGAGGGTATTTAGTTTTACATACTAGTACTATTCCATATGTACTAACGTTCCTTTTTCCAGGGGCGCTGCATCTTTAATGGATGCAGGTGATTCCATAGCAGGTAGAATTGATCAGTGATAGAAGCACACCCTCTCCTCAGCTGACATGATGAGCCCCACTTCATTTTGGGGTCCCGTATATCTTATCCTTGTACATAGCGTTTTGAGGTATAGCCGGGGCCTTGTTGCTGGCACTGTCATAGCACTCTTTTATTTCTGTTAGAGGCGCCGTAGACATAGCATGGGTTGTATCTGTTTTTGGGAAGGTTAAACTAAAAATGTTATAATCGTATCATCCATTCTGCTTTAACTATGATTGTACAATGTACTATTTTGGAGACTTGTTAATGACGTAACTAATGGAAATGAATTGGTATTATTCACATGACCTCTTACTGTCTAATTAATGAAATGTATTCTTCTCTTTATTCGTGGGTGAGTTGGGTAGAAGGTATTATAAAGGCTTGCTTGACCGGGTTTCTCGGTTGAGCGCCGTTTGCGCTCTCCGAGGTTGGGGCGTGACGGATATATCCAAATATGGAGAAAAGTAAGATGACACATACGAATAAGTTGAACCCGGATCAAATAAAACTAATGCATCCCTATGACATACCAGAATAATACCTGTGATGACAGCATCTGATGCGACCGCCTCTGTCCTACCCAGAAAACCATACAAATGAGCATGGCCTCCCTCTTTAAGGTGACCTTTACCTACCTGACCTCCACCCCTAGCTGGCGGTGCAGGTGGAGCGGTAACTGGAGCAGCAACCATAGTCTGTGAACCCTGTGGAATATATGGACCCTATGTAGTCTGTGGAGGTGCACACCGGCTAAATCTGGGACAGTCCCTCACTATATGCATGGTATCTCCACACTCGAAACAACCTCTCGGCGGGTGTGGCTACTAAAACTGAATCTGACCCGGTCGGCTAGACTGACCGCTTAAGGCACCCCCCGTGCAGGAGGTGCACTGGAAAGTGGCTATTCATAATAGGCGATTTGAGAACTCGGAATGGATGGAGCACTGCGAGTAGATGTAAGTGCTGAATGAACTAGTCGACTCACATAACCTCTACCATGATTAGCTGAAACTACAGTGCGGGCACCACTAAATCCAGCAGAATCTCGAGGCCTCTTGGCCTCTCTTCCCTCCCTCTATGCTCCATCCTCTGAGCGATCTCTACAACATGCTGAAACAAAGTATTTGTCTCCAACTTCTGAGCCATACTGAATCTAAGACCATAACTGAGCTCCTCGATGAATCTGCAGACTCGCTCTCTAACTGTAGAAACCAAAGCAGGCACATGACAAGACAAGTCACTGAACCTAATGTCATACTTAAACACCTTCATAGTCCCCTAACGCAGATGCTCAAACTTTGTACGCCATGCATCCCGAAGGGTCTGGGGAACGAACTCCCTCAAAAACATATTTAAAAATTGAGCCCAAGTGAGTGGTGCTGCATCAACTGGCCTACCCTCCTCATAAGCCTGCCACCACCTATATGCTGCCCCTAACTGCTTAAATATAGTAAAGACGACTCCACTCACCTCCACAATGCTTATGGTGCGGAGAATACGGTGGCATTTGTCTAGAAAACCCTGCACATCCTCAGTAATCGTGCCACTAAATTCTTTAACCTCTCAAGTCTCCCTACTCCTCCTCTGATGCCTCTGGCCTGACCTTAGGCTGAACCGGGATAACAGGCTATGTTGGCAAAACTGCGGGAACCTGATCAACATGGACCCGCTGCTCTGGAGTACAACGGCGGGAGACTAGGATCCTCCCCCAGCTTGAGAAGTAGCTGGAGCAACTAGGATCAATCCTACCTGAGCTAAAGTACTGAACATGCTCAGGAAATGTGATAATGTCTCCTGGAGTGTAGGGATAGTAGCAGGCGTCTCAGGTGCATGCTCCCCAACCGGAGCTACTGGTGGCTCCTCAATCGCTACTTTAGTACACAAGATTTTCCAAAATACAATATTGTTTTGGATTACAATGAAGTAAGAGGGTGACTGTGAGGCATGTGAACAGAACAACAAATATACTTTGAAGTCTCCAATCGCACATGCACCACTCCCAAACTAACACGATCTGAAATACTTGGATCTACACAAAAATGTGCAGAAGTATAGTATGAGTACACCACAATGGCACCCAGTAAGTATCAAGAGTAACCTCGGTGGAGTAGTGATGAGGTTCAAGTCAAGACACTCACTAGACATAGAAACATGTGCATAATATAAGTATAAAACTAACAACGAAAAACAAAATAAATAAATGGAAACAAGAGTAAACATGAGATAGAATAGCAAAACAATCAAAATACAATTAAATACAAGTAAAATAAATTAAGGAAAGAAATAACAGTTAAAATAATCAAGTCGTTCCAACACTGAATTTACAGCAAGAACCATTCTGAGGTACCACACCTCATAACCACAAATCACAAGTCTCAAATAACAACTCTCACACACATGGCACCTCGTGCCCACATTATCAATCACCTTCGCATAGCAAGACCACGTGCCACCACGTATATTGTATTCATGTCAATTACAAATAAAATTTTCAAAAAAGTTCATTTAAATAAAGTAAAGCATGATATCAATTTAAATAAAGTAAAGCATCGAATGAGATAATGAGTTTAATTTAAGAATTAAATAAAGTAAAGCATGATAACAATCTAAATAAAGTAAAGCGCCAAATGAGATAATGAGTTTAATTTAAGAATTAAATGAAGTAAAGCATGATGAAAATTCAAATAAAGTAAAATATCAAATGCGATAATAAGTTTAATTTTAGAATTAAATAAAGTAAAGCATGATAATGATTTCTTTATTTTAATCAGTTATGTTACCAACAACTCAGCAGAATATGAGATAATAACTCCACGTAAGTAAATCCATCTTGACAACCAAATCATCAAGTAGCACGGAATTACAAATTAGCACATTAAAACAACACAGTAAATCACTTAAAATGCATGACACACACAAAACATCACAAACCGTTCCAACACAAAATAACAACAAGAGTCACCTTGATGTCCCACATATCATAATCACATATTATCCGTATGATTCCGCGTGAGCTTCACATTTAAAACACTTTTTTCCTGAAATAGCTTCATGCGCTTTAGACTCCTTATCTCGCCATTGTGCTTCAAAATGAAGTAATTCCCCTTACTAGCAACATGCGCATAAGTACCCCTTATCTCGCCACGTGCGCATCAATATACATACCACCCTTATGATGCTGCATGCGCATCCTAATCACACCATACAATCAATCGCACACCACGTGCCCATGAGCCACAATATTTCTCAAACAACAATACCAATTCCACAACATTGCCAAAACAATAATACCAATGTCACAATAATACATACCCCACGGCTCCATAACCATGTGTACAAGAATCTCAACAATAACACAATTGGACGGAAAAATAACTCAACAATAAAAGATGTTCCATATAACAACTACTTCAATTAAAAACATGTTAATAGCCATCAATAACTACAATAAAAAAACACGAAATAACTCAACAATGAAAGATATCCCATATAACTACAACTTCAATTAAAAACATGTTAATAGACATCAATAACAACAAAAATGAAACGGAAAATAACTCAACAATGAAAGATATTCCATAGAACTACAACTTCAATTAAAAGCATGTTAATAGCCTAAGAGTCTAAATCAGTCAATTACCACATATAAGTCCGTGTACACACTCGTAACCTCATATACACCTCTTTTACATAATTCAAATAATACAATTAGGTCAACTCCTACGGGCTTGTCACAAACCCAAATTCCCACCTTAGAATATCGTGATGACACCTAGTCTCTAAGACTAGGTAAGCCTAACACACATTGAAAACTTAGCAGAAATAACATCTAAGATATTAAATGAAACTGATAAATGGTCATAATAAGCCAAAACGGAACAACAGTCAAGTAATTTCCAAAACCGGTGGAACTGAGTCATAAGCTCTACTGATATATTCTAAGAATCTCTAATACAATACTATTCAGAAATATAAGAAACAGTAGCATAAGATCACTAGAAGGTCACTCCGAGGCCTGCGAGCATCAAGCAGGTATACCTTGAAGTCTCCAAAGCGTCCGAGTCAACCCACTGGCGTCCGACACGAGAAGAAGCACCTGGATCTGCAAAAAAATGTGTAAAAGCATAACATGAGTAAGCCACAATGGTACCCAGTAATCATTAAGCCTAACCTCGGTAGAGTAGTGACGAGGTTAGGTCAAGACACCTACTAGACATAGAAACCTGTGCAAAATATTAATATAATCTAACAATGGGGAAATAAAGGTAGTTAGATGATAATAAAGCAATTTATCAATACCTGGCTAACAACGGAAATAAAAGCAACAAGTGACAACAAAGAGGGTACATATGATAAAGACAACAAGTAACCAATTACAATAAAAAATACGAATGGAATGAGGTAAGGAAACAAAACAATAACTGTTCAAATCAATAAGCCTTCCCAATGTAGAATGTACAACAAGAATCACACCGAGGTACCACACCTCATATTCTTATTTCATAAATCACAATCACAATCTTTCTTATATCGCCGCGTGAGCCTTGCATATATTTTTAAAAACATTTTTCCCGAAATGGCTTCACGCGTATTAGCCCCCTTATTTCAGTGCGTGGCTTCAAGTAATCCCCTTACTAGAAACACACATATAAATATCACCTTATCTCGCCCCATGCGCATCAATACACCACCCTTATGCCACCGTGTGCGTATCAATATCATAATAGACTAATTAACTCATACCACATGTTCCCATATGCCACAACATTGCCAAAAATAAATAATTCCAATGTCACCACAACACATAGTCCACGGCTCAACCACAATGTGTACAAGAATCTCATTAACAACAAAATGAACGAGAAATAACTCAACAAGGAAAGGTATTCCAATAACCAATAATTTCAACCACAAACGTGTTAATAGCTCTCATCAACTACAAATTCAATAACTCAACAATGAAGGTATTTCCATGAAATGGCAACTTCAAATTCTAATGCATAACATATGCTTAACAATGAAAGAGATTGTATGAAATAGCAACTACGAATAAATGTATGAGAATAACTCAACAATAGAAAGAATAACATGTAACAACAACTACAAATAAATGCACATAAAAGTAACCTCGACAATGGAAACTCGAACATGTAATAACAACTTCGATTAAAGCATGTAAGAATAAACTTGAAAACAAAAGATAGAACAAATAATAACAACTTCAATTAAATGCTTATAAGTAACCTAAGGGTCTAATCCATTCAATTTTCACATATAAGCCCGTGTACACACTCGTCACTTCATGTACGCATTTTCCATATAATTAAAATAGTACAATCAATCCAATCCTAAGAGTTAGTTCTCCCATATAAAGTTAGGTAATACACTTACCTCAAACAAGCTAAATCAGTCCACTAACAAGCCCTTCCCACGCAAATCCAACCCCGAACGGCTCGAATCTAGCCAAAATAGCTTAATATCATAAATAAAAAGCCATAGAAAGAAATTTAGGATAATAAAGATTCAATATCTAATGAAAATAAAAAATTCAACTCAAAAAGTCAACCCCGGGTTCGCACCTCTGTAACGACCTAGCCGGTCGTTTTGAGTATTTTAGCCACGTTCCCCTATTTATTGCCTCCTCTATGTTTCATTGTGGCTATGTGAATTGCCGGGGTGGTTGGTTTGGTTTTGGGTGAGTTCTGGAATGGAGTTGTGATGCTTCTGATAGCTTCATTGATTTTGGACTTAGGCATATGTCCGGATGTTGATTTGGAGGTCCGTATGTTATTTTGGAGGTCCGTAGGTTGATTTGGTGCTTTTTGGCAAAAGTTGGGAAGTTAAAGGTTTAGAAGGTTGATAGGTTTGATTGAGGGTTGACTTTATTGATATAGGGTCTGGATTGTGATTCCGGGAGTTGGTATAGGTCTGTTGTATCATTTGGGACTTGCATGCAAAATTTGAGCTCATTCAGAGTTGGTTTGATATGATTCAGCATTAGTTTTAGAAGTTGAATGTTCACTGATTCAATAGGCTTGAATTGGGATGTGATTCATAGATTTGATATTGTTTGATGTGATTTAAGGCCTCGAGTAGACGTATATGCAAGGTGACGAGCGTATAATCGTTCACCGTATTTATTCATGATCCAAGTAGATCTTAGGCTATTATATGCCTTGTTTTGCTATCATGCTCCTATGATATTGTGTTTTCTCTACTTGTATGACTACGTGAGCTAATATTCATGCTAGAAATTATGTCTAGGTTATATGCTTATTTGTTGAGAAGTGATAGGTTTATTTTTGTCATGTTGAGATATTTTCCTTAGCTATACTAATATTTTTCAGTCATGATACTATATCTGCATGTTATATCTCTGTTTCTGTGCACTTATATATGTTATCTCATGCGTGGTTGGGGCCCAATCCGAGTGTTATTCGGGGCAACGTGGCCTCAAAAAATTATTTTCATCATCCTTATCACAATAACATCCACGACACGAATACTATTAAAGCATCAACACAGCAGCAACGACAATGTCGACAAGCAATAAATGAGCCTAAACAACATTAAGTATCATTAAGGATACTATTGTTAAAGAGACAAATAATCTTAAAATCAACAACGAATCTCCGACAAGTAGAGGGAGCCACAGTAGAGTAAGAGCCGATTACATCCATCACCATAAAGATAAGTCAACCAAAAGAATTAAAACATTAACATCAATGAACAGAAACAGTAACACAGAAATAATTACTAAAGAGATTGCCGAAAAAAGTCAAGAGTCCGGCCAACATAAAAACCAACAGCACAGGGACGAGGTCCAATAATACTAAGACAGGAGCCATCGACAACAAAAAATTGGGTAAACAAACACACAAATAGTACCAACAGAAAACATGGCGTCGTCCGCTGGTGAAGCTCGCCGAAAAATGCGAGGGTCACTGAAAATATGGTTCTGGTAACTAAAATTCAGGCAACCAACATAAAATTGACAAACGACCAGATGTAGAGAGTTCTAGAATCAATGGCTCCGCTTCGACGGAAAAAGTACCGAACAACGCTTCGAAACTCAAAAGATCACCAAAAAATGTTCTCCGATCAAGCAGTGTTAGTTTCATAGAGGTGGCCGGATTTAACATTGTTTCCGGCAAGATCTCGTTAGATCTGAAATACCATGTACAGGTTCACCAATTTTCGGTGAGTTCGTCGCAACAGAGGGAGAAGTGAGAGAGATGGGAGTAGGGAGGCAAGGTGGTAGCTGTGGTGGCCGACCAGACCCGCTGGAGGTCAAATCCAGCGGCTAGCCGGCGAGAAAGGGAAGGGGTTGACAGGCGTGAGATAGAGAAAAATGAGAGTCTCCAATTTTAAGAGAATGCAGATGATCTCTCTAAGTTGAGAGAGATGAGAAGTGAGAGATAGCTAGGGTTTTTTGTCTTAAAAATCTTATATGGTCCCCTCTTATGTGTAGTGTAGATATTTTTGTATAATGAGTGCATGTAAAGAAAATATGTGGTCATTATTTTTAAGTGAAAAATAAAGACAATGTAAAAATAAACATGTGGTCCAAAATAAAATCACTAACTTTGAAACCCATTGGCAAAGTACTGTGTACCCTTTATTTATCTGTGTATGCACATGTGTATCTGTGCAATTTATTTGACTTATAGGAGAAGACAAACCAATGGTCTTTATCCGTTGGGTTGAAAGTTTACCCATTGGACAAAAGAGAGTCATGTCACATCAGGCATCATGTCATGTGGATAAGACGTATGATTTGATTGGGCTTGATTTGTATTTTGGAGTAAACTCTACTAGCTACCATGTAATTAAATAGACTACGCTATAAATTAGAAAATAATTATTTAATTGAAAAATCTTGTAGTATTTATTTAAAAATATAACTACTACAATTGTGTTGTAGTAATTATTATTTATTTTTTGAAAAGACAATAAATTGATAGAATATCCTAATATTTGAAAAATAGGTCAATTATCAATAAATTATTCGAATTTTATAAAAATGAACAAAAATGGTAGTATTTAACTAATTACAATAAAAATGATAAAAATTTCTATATTTTGTAAAAATGGGAATAATTATCAATAAATTGTATTATAATTAAAAATGTGCAAAATACTATATTTTATTATTTTTTAACAAGGAAGCCTGCAAAATTTAATTTTTAAATATGGAAGGTCAAAATTGAGTGTCAACAGTTTCCCCTCTTTGACCGGAGACGATGTAAGAGTCTTCGGGCAAAGAAATTAACATCATACTCAATTTTGTCCCAACATGACAGAGTGGGAATGAGGATGTTTTGATGGTTGTGACCGAACTATGGTATTTGAGTTGCCTACATATCTCAGGTTGCACGAGAATCAGGGCACGTGTTGTTCTGGAAGATTGAGTACTACTTATGAATCGTAGCCTCATGGAGTGGAAGACAAATGTTCGAGGATGAAAAGGCTTGTGTGATCTCGACATTGCTTCCAAGATTGCCCCAGTGTCAGATTGTGGTAACACTAGGACGTGGATGTTGGATGATGGATGGATTGATTAATGGATTTTGATGGGAATGCGGATGGGCTATGTGTTTGAGTTTTCCTACATATCTCGAATGTAACGAGAATCAGGTCGACTGTAGTTCAGGAAGGCAGTGAGATGATTTTTGACTTTTGATTTTGAAAGTTGCCCCAACGTCAAGTTGTGATGATACTGGGTTTGTTATGACTATGGGGGTTCGGATTGCCTACACACCCCATGTCAATGGGACATAAGAACGATACTTGGGACATGCCGTCGATTGTTATTGGAAAGCTCGACGTCGTCCTCAAAATCTGCCCCAGTTTATTTGATAGAATATAATTCCACGTTGTGTCGCGTCTCTGATCAGTAGAGTTGACAAGGTGTGGACTATGCTTCCATTTTCTTTACTCACCGGGGCGCTCAGTTCCTTCTTGTTCCTAGAGCTGAGGCATTCTCCCTAGAACCTGGCAAAGTCATTATTAATGAATTCCCGAGAAATTCTCAACCAACATATGTGATTCATTCTCGTAAAGATAATAACACACAAGAAGACTCTTTACTGCTCCGTGGGGAGCGGGATGAGTGATACATCTGGAGACTGAGTTCATATCTTTATGTTTGATCATTGACAAATTTTAAAGAAATGGTGGGCCATTGATAAAGAATCGAGGGAAAATCACAATGCTAGCAGATGGCGGGCCTCCGATTTTCTTTTCAATAATGAAACCCGCCAGTTATTATTATTATGAACTCAAATAAAAAAGGTTTAGATTTAGAAGGCTTGTTCAAAAGAAAAAAAGATATGGATGGTATTATGACTGGGTGAAGATACTAGAGTGGTTTGGTACTCCTGGTCAGCTTTCTTTCGTTCGGACATTCTTTCTTCTGCCTTAAGAAGGATGGATTGTAGTGTCTTGAATGACGTAAGTAGATTTGATGTGAGGGTGATATGATGACTACTTTTTTGAGTGCAAATGGGGCCCAAGTCGGTGTGCCAGGACCCTTCTGCGAACTCTGATTTTGAAAGAAATCGGGGCCGTATACCGGTCTGAAATGATATCGGAGCACGTTGGATTATTGAAGGAAATTCAGGCTGTGTACCGGTCCAAAATGATCGGAGAAACTTTTATTTGAAGGAAATCTGAACTGTGTACCGGTCTGAACCATATTGGAGCACTTGAATATAAAAGGAAATACAGGTTGTGTACCGATCCGAAGCAATATTAGAGCACTTGGATTATTGAAGGAAGTCCGGACTGTGTACCGGTCCGAAGTGATCGGAGCACTTTAGATTTTGAAGAAAATCTGGGCTATGTACCGGTCTTAATTGATATGATCATTTAAATTTAATATACCTATATTGGAAGGTGGGCGCCTGTAAAATTGTACTTAAAATTAAATGTCCATTATTCAGGAGGGCGCCTAGAAAATCGGGCTTTGAAATGAAATGCCCATTGTTTAGGAGGGCGCCTGAAAAAGCAAGAAGCTATTTTTTTCTATGTAAAAAATTGATGAAGAGGGTTCTGTTATTAATGACTCGGGTAGGCAATAGACGCAAACTGATATAATTTTGAAATGATAAGGCTGAATCTGACTCAGACTGCCTACGTATCCCAATGAAATCAGGCCACAACGTAGTTCGATTGATGACTGAATCCGATGTGGAGATCCTATGTATTCCTACCAAAGGAAATCAAGTAGTGGCGTAGTTCCAAATATATAAAAATAATTTTTGATTTTCTATTACAAGAGTGGGACTGAACCCTACGTGGGTTGCCTATGTATCCCCCAGTGGGAAGTCAGGTCGGGCGTAGTTCTGTTTCAACAGATTCTAACTCTACTGTCAACAAAACTTGACCCTTTTTCTGTATTTATTCTGTTTTTTTTTATCTTTTTGTAGATAATATTTGAAAACTTGAGAAGAGTAAAGAGAGACTATGATTTATTGATCAATTATCATTTTTGACTTGACGTTGGTTAGTACCAACAATTAGTTTTGTGCCTAAGAATTTCCACCATATACTTTCTAGCAAACCGAGATCGGCTTATGGGTACTTCCTATAGCTTCAAGTGGTACCTCAAGTATACCTAAGTATCGACAAGATTTGTTTGTCTTGCTTCAATCAAAGGTTTTGAATTTATCCTAATCTCATGTTTCAAGTGACCTCACTATAAATAAAGTCCTATTTTTCACACATATTTGAAGTATTTTTGTATTTTGACTTTTAGGACATTTTGAGAAGTACACTCACACTCAGAATGACATTCAATGCATGCGATTTAGATATCATATGCTTGGCCTTTATGTGAGTATCTACTAATGTGAGAACACTCGGAATAAGATCATGTAGGTCTTTTGCAACGACCCGACCGGTCGTTTTGAGCTTTAGGGTCCCGTTATGTGGTTCAAGGTCTTGAGTAGATTTGTATTGTGTATTATGACTTGCGTTCATGGCCGGATTTAAATTTTGGATGTTTCAGGATGAATTTGGACGAGTCATTCTCACTTTAGAAGCTTAAGTTAAAAATACTGATTGAAGTTTGACTTTTGTGGAAACGACCCCGTAGCGGTGTTTTGATGGCTCCGATAGGTTTGTATCATAATTTTGGAGTTGGTATTATACCCATAATCTAATTCGAAGGTCCCTAGGTTGATTTGTGTTGTTTCGCCGAAGGTTGGCAATTTAAAGGCTTAGAATTTTGATAAGTTTGATCGTAGGTTGACTTCATAGCTATCATGTTTGAATTTCTATTTCGGGACTTGGAATAGGTCTGTTTCATCATTTGGAACTTGTCCACAATGTTTGGCGTCATTCTAAGTTGATTTGATAGGAATCACACGCGCGGTTGTGTTTTTAAAAGTTCTTGAGTTTCATGTTGATTCCATGTGTTTTGGAGGCCCGATTCGTGGTTTCAAATGTTATTTTGATGATTTGATCGTGCGAGCAAGTTCCTGTTATATTTTTAAACTTTTGTTGATGTTCGGTTTGGAGCCCCGATGGCTTGAGTGAGTTTCGTATGCATTGAGGAGTATTTGATAGAGTTTAAGCTCTGCTGGTTTTGCACAGAGGCTTCAAGTCTCGCATTCGCGAGATATGAGTCTCAATTGCTATGTTTGGCTTGAGTCTGCTGGGATCGCATTTGTGAACCCTATGTTCGCATTTGCGAGGGGAGCTGGGCTTAGTAGTGATCGCATTTGCAATCTTCTTGATCGCTTTTGCGATGGTCCACTGTTCGAATTTGCGAACATGTCATCGCATTTGTGCTGACAGCAGGAATGGCAGGGGTTTCGCTTTTGTGATAATTTTCTCGCATTTGCGGGGTTCACATTTGCGAACTCCAGGTCGCATTTGCGACACCTGCGTCTGGAAAAAAAGCCGAGGGACGGGATTCTCAGTCTCATTTTTACATCTTTTAACCCTAGACTCGGTAGGAGGCGACTTATAAGAGGGATTTTCATCTACAGTCATTGGGTAAGTGATTTTGTTCAATTTTCTACTATTTTACATGATTATATGTGAGTTTTAACATCAAAATTATGAGAATCAAAGTGAAATTTTGAGAAACTTTGTCCATATTTTGAAAAATGAGAATTTGAGTTTTGAGAGTCGATTTGGACTCGGATTTTGAAACAAAATACATGTATGGACTCGTGAGGTTATGAATAGTCGGAATCTACCCATGGACCCGGTTTTGATCGGACGAGCCCAGGGTTGACCTTTGAAGAATTGTGCAAAAATCATAGCTTTAATTATTGAAATTGATTTCTCTTGCATTATTTGATATTATTGAGTCGATTTTGGTTAGATTTGAGCCGAGCGGAGGTGAATTGTTAAGAGAAAGCTATTTTAGAGTATTGATTGAGAACTTTTGAGGTAAGTATCTTGCCTAATGTTGTGTGGGGGAACTACCCCGTAGGATTTTTTTTGTACTATTTGAACTACGTGAAAGACGTGTACACGAGGTGACGAGTATGTATACGGCTTATATATGGAAATTTGACCGGCTTAGACTCTTAGGTTCTTATATACATTAAAATGAAGTTGTCTTATCACGTTAAATCCTCCATTGCAAAATTTACCCTTAGGTGTCTTATTTGAAGTTGATTGGTTCATGTTCTACCCTTTATCGCCAAATATACTCTTATATGCCTAAATTGAAGTTGTTAACTCTTTTATTGCCATGTTATCTCTTCCGTAGTTGATTATCCTTAATTGAAGTTATTGCTATCTCTTCCATTGTTGACTTGTCCTTATTTGAAGTCATCGTTACATGATATCTCTCTTGTCGTTGAGTTGTACTTATTTGGAATCATTATTACACATTATCTCTCCCATTGTTGAGCTATTCTTATTTGAAACCATTATTACTTGTCATGTCTTTCATTGTGAGCTTGTTCTTCTGTTTCTTTGTGTTTTGTAATTCTTGTGTTGATTTACTTGTCGTACTCTCGTCTTATTGTTGTACTCACTATTTTTGAGCCGATGGATATGTGTGGTGGTGGTATCGGAATTGTTTTAAGGAAATGTTGTGGCATATGGGACATGTGGTGCGAGTTGTTATATTGTGTTGTTATGTTTTTGGCACACATGATAATGTTGAGAGGATTGTCGGGGTGTTCGCACGTGAGTTGTCCGTGCTATTGTTATTATTGATATTTTCACATGTGGCGTGACAAGGCATGCTATATATACATGTGGGTTTGCGCATGTGGCGAGACAAGGCGGGAATATTATTATGCGCGTGTGGCAAGACAAGGCGGGCATTTACTTTATTGTTGCGCACGCGGCGAGACAAAGGGGGCTATGTCGGGGATGATTTGTGATGACTTGTGATGGCCTGGGGGCATTGCTGTTGATAATATTTGTGTAGTAGTGTGACTACTTGGTGTGAGTCATGCATTTTACGTTTTGCTGTGTTGTTTCCTATGTGCCATTCGTTGTCTTTGATCTTCCTTGTTGACTCGAGTCGTGATAGAACACTTGCACAAGCATACACCATAATTAGTCACTTATATCAGTCTAAGAAGATGAACCCTGATGTTTATTGATTATTTTCATGTATTCTCGTATACTTGCCTTCTGTATGAGATATTGCTGCTATTGGCACATGAGTTGTCCGTGCGGTTGTGAGATATTGTTATTGCTAGCACGTGAGTTGTCCGTGCAGATATGAAGTATTAATGGTATTGGCACGTGAGTTGTCCGTGCAGCACGTAAGTTGTGCGTGCGGTTGTGATAAGTAACGAGGGCACAAGATGCCAAGTGATTAGGGTTCGTGATTTGGGACCCGTTATTTGTGATTATGAGGTGTGGTACCTCGGAGAAATTCTTGAATAAATCTTGTGTGAAAGCGGTTGTTTTATTTGGGTTGTTACTTGTTTTCCTTTACTTGGTTTCACCGGACCTAAACAATATTCTGCTTACTTTACGATGTTATTACCTGTTGGCTCCTTGTTGTTAATTGTTGTTCTAATTCTTATTGCAAGTATTGTAGAAACATTCTTATCACGTTTAGCTTTACATTATTCCCTGTTAGTTTCATATTCATACTTGTACTAGTTATTATCTCTAGTAGGTGTCTTGACTGTTCCTCATCACTACTCCACCGAGGTTAGTCTTGATACTTACTGGGTACCGTTGTGGTGTACTCATGCTACACTTGCTACATATTTTTGTGCAGATCTAGGTACCTCAGAGCGTGTTGATTATTAGTTAGTTGATCGAGTGTTGTTGTGGAGACTCAAGGTATACTTGTCGTCGCGTTCGCAGGCCTCGGAGTCACCGTCTGAAGTTTAACTCTATACTGTTTATTTCTATTCCGGAATAGTTGTATTTAGAGATTTTCTAGTGAACTCAGTAGAGATTATGACTTGTACAACCGGTTTTGGGATGTTGTATACCTACTTGGAATTGTTTACTTATTATATAGAAATGTTTGGTTTATGTTTAATAGTTGTTTAGTCAAAATATGTTATTAATTCAGTTAGTGTTCGGCTTACCTAGTCTTAGAGACTAGGTGCCATCACGACTCCTAGGAGGGATTTTGGATCGTGACAAGTTGGTATCAGAGATCTAGGTTCACAGGTGCTACGACTCATAAGCAAGTTTAGTAGAGTCTTGCGTATCGGTACAGAGACGTCTGTACTTATCTTCAAGAGGCTACAGAACTATTAGGAAACTTCATTTCTTTCATTCCTATCGTGAGAGTTTATTGATTTAAGAGTTTGAGCCTTTGTCATTGATGGTGCGAACACGACCTGCAGTTACTGATGACGCTGCCCTAGAGCCGGTGTTGCTAGGGGTTGGGGAAGAGGCGGAGGCTGAGGAGGAGCACGTGCTACAGATAGAGTGCCTGCCAGAGCAGCAGCTGAGGAGCCACTAGTAGCTCCGGTTGGGGGACAGGCACCAGAGGTGCCTGTTGCTACCTCGGGACTTTAGGAGACTTTAGCGTAATTCCTGAGCATGTTTGGTACACTGGCTCAGACGGGATTGATTCTGATTGCACCAGCTACTTCACAGACCGGGAGAGTAGCTGAGACTCCCGCCGTCTGTACTCCAGAGCAGCGGGCCCATATTGGTTAGGTTTCGGGTGTCATGCCAGTACATCCTGTTATTCCGGTTCAGCCTGAGGTCAGGCCAGCGACATATAAGGAGGAGCAGCTGAGACTTGAGAGGTTCAAGAAGTATAGTCCTCCTACTTATAGTGGCTTAGCTACCGAGGATGCGTAGGGTTTCCTAGAGAAGTTCCATCGTATTCTCCGCACCATGGGTATTGTGGAGACGAGCGAAGTTGCTTTTACTACGTTTCAGTTGTCTGGAGCAACATATCAGTGGCGGCAAGTTTATGAGGACGGTAGGCCAGTGGGTGCAGCGCCACTCACTTGGACTCAGTTTTCAAAGATGTTTTTGAGGGAGTTTGTTCCCCAGATCCTCAAGGATGTTACACCCCATATTTTCGTACGTGAAAGTACGCCATAAATAAATTGATGAAAGTTAGGGAAAGAGATTATTTGGAGATTATAAGCATTATTCTACTTCAACCAAGTGATGAGTAAATTCGTGAAGGTGAGAGGGTAAGCAAATCAAAGAAAATGAACTTTCGTCGAAGTTTGACATTTTGAGATAAAATACGGTCCAAGCTATAATACCCCGTATTTATGGACTAGTGCAATACATGGTACCATATGACCATGATAGTATGATGTATAAGGTGTATTAAAAATAAGTAGTATTTTAAGTAATTTGAGATAATTCTTAATTACGTGGGTAATTGGTTAATTATTGGTTTAATGCGAGATTAACCATGTAATTAAGGATTTGTGGATAATTGTAGGTGGGGACAAAGGCCCCCCATGTGGCAGCAAGTAGAGGAGGATTGGATATGACTTGACTTTGGACAATTAATTAAGATGACACATGGATAATCTTGTAAGACACTCCTTGCAAACACATAGAAAGAGGAGGCATAATACTTATCCCTACTCTTGTCTTGAATGAATATCAAGAATCCATTCCGTAAGTGGGTTATACAAATGCAAAGCCAAGAACTCTTGTCTTGAATGAATATCAAGAATCCATTTCGTAAGTGGGTTATACAAATGCAAAGCCAAGAACTCTTATCTTGAATGAATACCAAAATTCATTTGGCAAATGAGTTATACAGAATACAAAGCCAAGGACGATAGTCACTTCATAATATTATAGCAACGGGATTTTTCGATTTTAAGAGAGTAAGGTGTAATCCTTCTCAAGAATATCACACGATTTTTTTCCTACTGCAGGTATGTTAAAGCTATCCCTTCTTTCTTTTTGGCATGATCTATACGACACGAACGAAACGAGCAAATGCATAATTTCCATAAATGACTATTCATAGAAATATTAGGGGTGTCTATATTCTTGATTCCCCATATGAATTATTATTATATCTTCTGTTCATGGGTCTCAAAAAAATATGTATTTGATAGAATTTATCCGACAAGCATATTATTTTTATGACATTCCGAGAAATCTTATTAACATATTTCTTATGCATTTCATGCATTTATACATATACATTGACCCATGACCAGATGGTTTTATATACACGTATATTATATGTATATGGGATATGGGAAAAGGTTACGGCGTTATATACGCACCACCACCTGATCAGCTGGTATACGTTGATTAATTGCCCACAGTGGCCGAAATGATATGATGGGATGCCCTGAGAGGCTTGATGATGTTATGAACACATATACCTATGCATGGTATGGCATTTATATGCATATGCATGACGTTATAAAAAATGAAATGATTCACAGAGCTATGCAGACGTACATGTCGAGTCTTTTACTCCATGTTTCTCTCATGTCTATTACTTACTGATTTTTATTCCTTACATACCCGGTATATTATTTGTATTGACGTCCCTTTTGCCTGGGGATGCTGCGTTTCATGCCCGTAGGTCTCGATAGATAGGTCGAGAGTCCTCCAAGTAGGCGATCAGCTCAGCGGAAGATGTTGGTGCACTCAATTTACTCCGGAGTTGCCTGTTTGGTCAGAACGATTTAGATATGTATTGTTTGGTATGGCGGGGCTCTGTCCCGACCTTTATGACAATTATGTTTTCTTAGAGGCTTGTAGACAGATGTCATATACGTAAAAGAATGCATGGCCTTGTCGGCCTATGTTCAGTGTACGAGTGGTTATTTTGGTCTTATAAGCCCTATGTCACATGTATAAGTTTTTATAGCAGATTGGGTCGTCTTATATTGAGTATTCCCTTATGTATATTCTGGTTAGCCCATGACAGCACGTTTGGCCCATTTGCCAATGTTAGTATGATAAGAATGATATGTAATGTTGGTACTCGGTTGAGTAAGGCACCGGGTTCCCGTCGTGTCCCATCAGTTTGGGTCGTGACAAAAGTGGTATCAGAGCAGTTCTGTCTTAGGGAGGCTACAAGCCGAGTCTAGTAGAGTCTTGTTTATGGGTGTGTCGTGCACCACACTTATAAGCAGGAGGCTACAGGGCATTTAGGATTGTCACTCTTTCTTCTTACTCTAGATCGTGTGGTAGAACTCAGTTGTAAGAACTCAATTTCCTAAACTCTATCTTATTCATAATACGACAATGCCTACATCCAGAAATATGGTTGGTAAGAGATATAGTTGTGAAAGAGTTGAGTCAGAGGAACTCAATTTTTCATGATGCTTATGATGAGTAAATGTGAAGTTTTTAGCAGAACATGTGTGTAAGCTTCTTGATAAGGAGCCTTAAGGTAAGAATATCTACCCATATGGTAAAAAGCAATGAGAGATTCAGGAGGTAGATATAAGTTTCAACTAGTAAAAGAAGCAAGGTGCAAAAGGGTACGAGTTACCCAGCTAATGAAGACTATCAGTATTTACAATTCAGGCTGAGGAATATAAGCCTTTTGAGTTACCTTCAATAATAACAGAAGTATGTACAATTGGCCACGCCGATCTCTGTTATGCCCTGTGGGAGCTAGCAGAAGTAGTATAAGAGAAGGCAGGATATCAAGATCTAGCTGGGGTTAGGGTAACCCAAAATGGTAAATGGATTATTTGTGTTAGTTGACATTTCCGATGGATATTACAAAGGTGCTAATAGATCTCCTTGTGAGGCACCCAGATGGTGCACTCTAGAATATTACAATTAGATGTGAATACTACCATGATCAAAAAAATTCAGAAGATAGGCACTGAAAGCCTGGAAGGGATAAATATTACATTAGTGTGGCTTGCGTCCCCTAGTACAGCGAGAACGTTAAGCAACCCGAAGAGCCACTGGATGGAGCAAAGGGGAGCTAAAAGCAAACAAATGTCTTGTTCAAGTTTTTAGAATAAAGTGATAGACATAAATGTTAGCGGAAAATAAGAAAAGAGTTAATGAAGCATTATGAGTAAGATGTGATACATGGATGACAACGGTAGATCAAAAATAAAAAAATAATGACAGTATTATAGAGTCTATAGTCAAGTGAAGGAAAAGACGAGTGGTGACAGGCCTTGAGACAACAAAAGAATATGGGACATAAAGTCATACCCTCATTTCGAGAAAGAAGTTCGCGACTCTAACATAATTACAAGAAGGAAAAGTTAGACCCCAGAGTAATGGAAATCATTATGGGCTGGTGAACAAGATAAACTAAGCATGAATTAGGGACCGAGTGATTTGATAATAGTCGGCATTATGAGAATTTCAGATTTGCATCCCGGCGATAATGGAATGGACGACAGAAGAATACCCTTTAAAGGTCATTCAGGAAGACGCTTCCCTAAAGCAAGCAAGGTGAGTAAAGTTAAGCTTCAGGGATTGTATGTGCCAGTTACACTAAGTGTCACCCTCACGAGTGAGGAATTTCGTTATCCTTGGTACAGAAGGATTACCGCGAGGCGAGTAAGGATCATCGATGATGTGAAAAATGCCAAAGATGAGAAGGTAAAACATCTATACGTAGATCATCGTAGCACTAAATCTTAGTGCTCCCCTAAAGGGAGGAATATGGAGTTACGTGGCATTAAGTCAAAATTAAGTAATTCTAGTAACTATGGAATGGTAAAGGAAGAGTGGGACAAAAATGAAAAGTGGATGAGATTGCACTTATTAAATCCTACAGATGTGCTACGATTCCAGAATATTATGGAAGCACGGCGTCAAGGAGAGGAAGTAAGGGTTCCTGCCTGAGATGTTATTGATAGATAAGGAGTACGTGCGAGATGTAAGTTAAGATAAAGGAGATAACCCAATAAGATTACGCGGAATATAGATATGAGAATGGTCCAACGAATAATTAGCAGTTGATTCAGGAAGATTCTAGTTATGGCTAGACAAGAGGATACAAATAAATCAACAGATCATGCAAGATAAATGTATTGAACCCCAGCATAGGGAATTCAGTCTCGCAGATACGAGATCGCAATTATTGAGAAAAAAAATTCAGATAGGAATTGGGGTAATTAAAGGTACCGTATGAGTGTTACGGAAATAAAAGGGAGTACCACTGGGAAGACAGTCAAAAATATCAGTTCAGGAGCAACCCTACAAGCACAAGGGCGTGGAGGTAAGTAAATACGGATAATTATAGGTGAGGAAAACATCAAAAATTCCATCGGGTATACGATGTGATAAGCTCTCAGCTTTACAGGAGTCAGAGGGTCTTCCCTAAGTACTACAATGAAAGACTAGCTGAGGGAATAAAGAAGAGAGCTTCAACCTAAGCACAGTGACCTAAAAAGGAAATGGTCTTGTAACAACAGTCTCACTACAAAATTATATGCACTCTAAAAGAAAGTGGCACCTACCGTGGCTAATAAACGGGGAGTAAAATCAAAAGTAATATTCGAGATCACATGAGTTATGAAAACTCAGGCATGCGTGGGAACTAAGATAAGCTAAGTATGCACGCAACAAGGGGGCAGAAAGACCAGGAAAAGTAATAGCTTACGTTTAAAGAAAGCTGAGAAGGAACAAAAGGAATTATTCGATCAATGATCCAGAGTTAATTACGTTATGAACTCACTTAAGAGTTCGGAGTATTATCTATGCAGCATATATGCTAACAATCATACAGCCATAGAAGATTCCGGTATAAGTTAAAAGAAAGAATTGAGCCCAGGTCATAGACAAATGATTGAATTATTAGAAGATTGTATCATGGATATTCCATAGCATCCATGAAGGGCTAAAGTAATAACTAATACCAAGAGCCACAGATCGAAAGACAACTTAAGCTTACATAAAGGTTGGTCGGAGGGAAGAGGAAACTAAAGAGTTACATCAACTAAGTAAATCAGGAGACTGATTATTCGACCCAGAAAATTAGAGACATTATGATTGAGAACATTGTAGGATCACTCTTAAATACAAGAGAGATAGTACAACAACTATATTCTATAACGGCTCTACGATAAAGTCGGTAAGAAGAGTACCTGCCTCATAAGAAGTCAGCATGAAGCTCTCACCGGATTGTGTATACACCAAAGGTGAAAGTATTATAATAGAGCTTCAAGTTGTGGATGTGAATTATACCTATGTTAAAGCAAGGTCATGAAAGAGATAGAAGACGTGATGTGAGATTTTAAGTTAAGTAAGGTAAAGGTAAATAATGTATGAGATATTCAAATGCAGAAGGTTGCGAATAATCCATACTACAGATAGAAGGTTAGAAGCGCTGGGATTCAGTATCCAGGAATAGTAAAGTGACAAGGTTTTAGGAAGGCATGAGTAAGGATAAGAAAGGGCGAGTGAGAAGGTGACGAGAATGGATAAGTCCTCAGGATTAAGCCCATGAAAACAAGGGAGATAATGGTCTCTCTAACTTATAGAAAGCTTAGTATAGCCTGAGTGAACTCAAAGGAGTCTAAGACTAGTAGCATTTAGAAGAGATGGAATGCTGCCCTGGTAGTAGAATGAGGGTGTAATTGTGATAAATGAAGGATGACGTTTGGGCCTTCGATTGAGTAATGATTTCATGAATTGTACAGGATTAAATACTCACGTGAGGAAAATCACATTGGGATACTATGAAATATGATTATGGAAATATAGTATCGTATCACCCCCAGGTTTGGGGCATGACATATAATCACTTCAAATGTTCCTCGATGCAACATGGGGCCTAGTGATTACGTAAGAAGTTTCAAGTTATTAGTGATAAATTGTAGATAAAAAATTGAGGTGAATCAACAATGGATGGACAAAAGTCACAAAGTATGAGATGAGATTAGGCCATCAGTCTTAATATGAATAGTAATGAAGAAGCGTTAAAGGACTCAGATTTATACCTATAAGATAAGCAATGAGAGTAACCTGGAGTTTGGTAGTAGACCTTAGTAATGATGAATCGATGTAAGAGTTATGATATAGTATGACCTACCTAGATACAGTAAAGTCATACGAATGGATAACCGGGTCTATGAAATAAGATATAACAATATTCGTAAGTTCAATAAAGTATCGAGTGAAGAACTTCATTGTACTTATAGATGCCCAGAGGGACATCTTATTAAGCTCTGTATATGTTCACAAAATGAGGCCTAGGGATTGGCTAAAAGCTGGAGGAAAAAGGAGAGAAGAGTCGCATTGGTGCACTTACAAAGTCAGAGTCGTACAGGCTGCATGATAAAAGATAGCAACGGTTACAAGATTGGAATGATTCCGACCACGAGTCGTGGTGTGAGAAAGAGGCCAAAAGGGGGGAATGCCCTGGCATTTGGGGTTCATTCATAGAACAGTTGCCAAGATGGCAAGAGGAGTACTAAAGTATTCGCAAGAGCTATGGGTTATGAGAATCATAAGTGCATCAGTCAACATTCGAGGATGAATGTTCCAAAGGGGGGAATGGTGTTACACCCCATATTTTCGTACATGAAACTACACCATAAATAAATTGATGAAATTTCGAGAATGAGATTATTTGGAGAATATAAGTATTATGCTACTTCAAACAAGTGATGAGTAAATTCGTGAAGGTGAGAGGGTAAGCAAATCAAAGAAAATGAATTTTCATCGAAGTTTTACATTTTGAGATAAAATACGATCCAAGCTATAATACCCCGTATTTATGGACTAGTGCCATACAAGGTACCATATGACCATGATAGTATGATGTATAAGGTGTATTAAAAATAAGTAGTATTTTAAGTAATTTGAGATAATTCTTAATTACGTGGGTAATTGGTTAATTATTGGTTTAATGCAAGATTAACCATGTAATTAAGGATTTGTGGATAATTGTAGGTGGGGACAAAGCCCCCCCATGTGGCAGCAAGTAGAGGAGGATTGGATATGACTTGACTTTGGACAATTAATTAAGATGACACATGGATAATCTTGTAAGACACTCCTTGCAAACACATAGAAAGAGGAGGCATAATACTTATCCCTACTCTTGTCTTGAATGAATATCAAGAATCCATTCCGTAAGTGGGTTATACAAATGCAAAGCCAAGAACTCTTGTCTTGAATGAATATCAAGAATCCATTTCGTAAGTGGGTTATACAAATGCAAAGCCAAGAACTCTTATCTTGAATGAATACCAAAATTCATTTGGCAAATGAGTTATACAGAATACAAAGCCAAGGACGATAGTCACTTCATAATATTATAGCAACGGGATTTTTCGATTTTAAGAGAGTAAGGTATAATCCTTCTCAAGAATATCACACGATTTTTTTCCTACTGCAGGTATGTTAAAGCTATCCCTTCTTTCTTTTTGGCATGATCTATACGACACGAACGAAACGAGCAAATGCATAATTTTCATAAATGACTATTCATAGAAATATTAGGGGTGTCTATATTCTTGATTTCCCATATGAATTATTATTATATCTTCTGTTCATGGGTCTCAGAAAAATACGTATTTGATAGAATTTATCCGATAGGAATATTATTTTTATGACATTCCGAGAAATCTTATTAACATATTTCTTATGCATTTCATGCATTTATACATATACATTGACCCACGACCAGATGGAGTTATATACATGTATATTATATGTATATGGGATATGGGAAAAAGTTACAGCATTATATACGCACCACCACCTGATCAACTGGTATACGTCGATGAATTGCCCACAGTGGCCGAAATGATATGATGGGATGCCCTGAGAGGCTTGATGATGTTATGAACACATATACCTATGCATGGTATGGCATTTATATGCATATGCATGACGTTATAAAAAATGAAATGATTCACAGAGCTATGCAAACGTACATGTCAAGTTTTTTACTCCATGTTTCTCTCATGTCTATTACTTACTGATTTTTATTCCTTACATACTCGGTACATTATTTATACTGACATCCCTTTTGCCTGGGGACGCTGCGTTTCATGCCCACAGGTCTCGATAGACAGGTCAAGAGTCCTCCAAGTAGGCGATCAGCTCAGTGGAAGATGTTGGTGCACTCCATTTACTCCGGAGTTGCCTGTTTGGTCAGTACGATTTAGATGTGTATTGTTTGATATGGCGGGGCTCTGTCCCGACCTTTATGACAATTATGTATTCTTAGAGGCTTGTAGACAGATGTCATATACGTAAAAGATTGCATGGCCTTGTCGTCCTATGTTCAGTGTACGAGTGGTTATTTTAGTCTTATAGGCCCTATGTCACATGTATAAGTTTTTATAGCAGATTGGGTCGTCTTATATTGAGTATTCCCTTATGTATATTCTGGTTACCCCATGACAGCCCGTTTGGCCCATTTGCCAATGTCTGTATGATAAGAATGATATGTAATGTTGGTACTCGGTTGAGTAAGGCACCGGGTGCCCGTCGCGGCCCATCGGTTTGGGTCGTGACAAGGGATGCATGGCGCACCGAGTTCAAGCAGCTGCTTCAGGGATTTATGATAGTATTAGAGTACGCCATCAAATTCAGTGAGTTGTACCGTCACGGACCTGATTTGGTTTATACAATTAGAGAGTGAGTCTGCACGTTCAGTGAGGGGCTCAGTTATGGTATCTGATTCAGCATGGCTCAGGAGTTGGAGATGGATGTTCCATTTAAGCAGGTGGTAGAGATCGCTCGTAGATTAGAGGCTATGCGGGGTCAGTAGAGAGAGGGCAGGGAGGCTAAGAGGCCTCGTGGACCGGGAGGATCTACTGATCCCTATTTTGGAGGCAGGGTACATTATGGTAGAGGTTTTGTAGGTCAGCCAGTTCAATTTGCACTTCAAGCTTCACGCGATGTTTTGGATATCCATGGGTCCCAGAATACCCATACCCAAAAACTTCCACATCCACGTCAGTGGAAAGGTTGCTTTGAGTATGGAGATACCAGCCACATGGTGAGAGATTGTCCCAAACTCCGGATAGATGTGTCACAGCATGGTGTTCAGGCTATGAGTTCCGCTCCAGTTATTTTTATACCTAAACCGCCAGCTATGGGTGGAGGTCAGGCGTGGGGAGGTCACCCTAGAGGGGGAGGCCGTGCCCATTGTTATGCTCTTCCTAGTTGGTCAAGGAGGTTGATTGGTAAGATTCACGTTTTCAGTGCCCGAAGTTATATGTTTTCAGTGCCCGCAATGAGGTCGGGCCAAGAGAGGGGTAGTGCTCGTAAGCACAAAGAAGGGTATAGGCTGAAATGTGGTTGTCCAAGAAAAAGGCTTAATGTCATTTGGTGGGTTAGAAAGGCTCAAACGGGTCAAAGAAGTCTTACGATCCTTTCCCAAACCAAGTGTTACTCGGGATTTTGCCTCAACAGACATTCCGGCTAGGTTCTAGATCAACAATGCAATGCAGTGAATTTGTTTTTAAAGCTCGCCGCATAATGCACATGAAACGATGAGGTCGGCTTTGTTCTTAGCCTAACTGTTAGCATGAGATTTTTCGAGTGTCGCTAAGGCATAATTAAGAGGTACCACAAGAATCTATGGTTTACCAGAAGCTGATCCTCTCCATCATACCAATTTTATACTTGTTACATTCCCATGCTTCCTCATAACTGTGTTGGTACCAACTAAGCCAATATTTGATCATATTTGCCTTTTTTCTCTTTTCTATTTTTTTTAATTTTTGATAAATGGGACCAAAGTCAAAGAAAAGTTTCCCTTTTTTTTTCTTTTTTTCTTGAATTTTCTCTTAACAAATTATTTTTTGAAAAATGAGACCGAACCCGAAGGTTGCTCACGTATCTCGTTGAAATGAGAATCAGCTCAAGCGTAGTTCAGGAAGGGTGGAAAGAAAATATTTTTAGGTTTTCATTTCATTTTAATTTTTGAATTAATCAATTTTTGTGATTTTTGATAGAGATAACTGAATGTAAAACAGGCTTTGTAGTTACAATTCCGAAGTGATATAGGAGCATTGAAAGTTAGGCGGGATTTGGTACTGTTCCGATGTGAAATCAGAGCATAGACAGGAAAGTAAAATTACGGGCTTTGTTACCATTCCGAAGCGATATTAGAGCATTGACTGTTAGACGGGCTTTGGTACCGTTCTGAAGCGATATGGGAGCATTGAATGTTAGACGGGCTTTGTTACCATTCTAAAGCGATACCGGAGCATTGACATTAATGTAAAATTTGACCAGTTGTGTACCGTTCTGATACGATATCGGAGCATTGCAGGAATGTAAAATTTGACGGGCTGTGTACCATTTCGATGCGATATCGGAGCATTAACAAGAATGTAAAATTTGACGGGCTGTGTACCGTTACGATGCGATATCGGAGCATTGACAAGAATGTAAAATTTGACGGGTTGTGTACCGTTCCAATGCGATATCGGAGCTTTGACAGGCTGTGTACCGTTCCGATGCGACATCAGAGCATTGACAACAATGTAAAATTTGACGGGTTGTGTACCGTTCTGATGCGACATCGGAGCATTGACAGGAATGTAAAATCTCCACGCGATGGGAGAGATAGGAATTGAGAATCTCCACACGATGGGAGTGACTGAAATATGAAATATCCACGTGATGGGGGAGACAAGAATTGAAAATCTGCACAATGGGAGTATATTTTTTTTAAAAATAAAATCGAACCCGGGAAGGGTCCTTTTATTAATTTGTTTTTTGAAAAATTATGATTGAACCCGGGAAGGGTCCTTGATTAATTTTTTTGTTTTTTTTTCAAAAATGTGACCGAACCCGAGAAGGGTCCTTGATTGATATTTTTTTGATTTCTTAAAAAATGAGACTGAACCTGAAGGTTGCCTATGTATCTCGTTGATATGAGAATCAGGTGCGACATAGTTCGGGAAGATTAGAGATAAAAGGAAGACATTTGGATTTTTTTTGAATTTTCTCAAGGAAAGAGGATAATATGTTTTGAATTTTGATGTTGATATCTCACGAGGAGACTTCTAGAGTGTGTATATATATATATATATATATATATATATATATATATATATATTTGTTTTTTGGGAATGATCTTTTCGCAAAGATCTTCGGTCAACTATGACCCAAGTGGTCAAACTTAACCGATTCGTCCAGTTAAGGACGAGAAAAACCGGACCCATTATGGATTGCCTACGTATCTTGACACAAGGTCAAGAATCAGGTACGCGTAGTTTGTGAAGGGTAGAGAGTATGAGATGTATGGCTTTCAACACTTCTTTTACTCTCCTATTTTACAGAATTGCAACTATCTATATTAATTGCATCAAATATATGTACGAAATGCAAGGGTATAGACAAACTCAGAGCGATGCCTCATTGTACCCATGATTGGGTACGGTATCCCTAGAGTTGAAGAGTGACTCCATCCAGAAGATGTGCCCCAGTTTCTCCTTCGAACAGTTGCTCTGATGCCCCTGACTGTTTGCGAGACAGTTGTGGTTTTCTCCCAATTGATTGCAAGGATGTTTTGTTGCGACCTTCCAGCAGTCCACAAGAACCTTTTGGTGATAGTCTCCGGCTATTAGCCAGGGCGATAATCTGATGTCGGCAGGATATTTCCCGTGCAGTCCCAGATAAGGAACCTTTCAGCTATCCACAAAACCCATTTGATGATCGTCCCCGGTCGACAACCGGGAACGATATTCTGATCTGATTATAGAAAAGTGGTGAGAACAACGAAGTCGTAAAAAATGGATTTCATTGTAAAACCATTACTCTCCTGATTATTTGACTGATGATCCACCAAGCCCAAGTCCAAATGATATATCCCGAGAAGTGTCCAAGATGATATTCCTGCAAAACTCAGAGGAGAAAATGTTAGAGTCCCTCTTAGTTGAATTTATAAAATTAAGAGGTGCACAGTTAGGTCATGCAGCCAGTGGTGTATCCGGTTGTGATCGAAAATGCGATGTTGGCATTTCATGATGGTTTCGAAGATGATGTTGTCCCTCCTGCGTTCAAAGAAAAATTCTTAGTTCGAGGGAGGTTGATCGATTTGTGTTGACGCAAAGCTTTGCTTGTTCTTGTTTGTTTGTCCAAGTCGTGCGAGCATGATACTTCTCAAAGGCTGACTAACAACTTCCCCCTGTAAAGAAATGGGTTGACCGATATTGAATCTTTGAATTCTGAAAGTATGAGCGAACACCATGACTCCATGCCAGATGTTTGAAGAAAGTACTTGCATCTCATATGTTGGAATTTAAGTCGAATGAGCGTCAGAGTAAGGTTGTCATGGTAGTTTGATGCTTGGCTTTTGGATGAAATTTGGTTGACACTCTCGGAGATTTCTGGGTTGAGAGCATCATTGCATTGTTCCAAAAGAACTGCCCTAGTTTTCCGTACTGAGGAAAGTATTTTGAAATAGTAGGAAAACCGAACCCTTATGTAGGGTTGCCTACGTATCCCACAGAAGCAAGAATCAGGTCAAAACATAGTTTGGGCCAACTATTGGGATTAAGAGATCTGTATGGTTATCAACACTACAAGAAAATAGCCTTATTGCGGCGACCAAGGTCGCTACAAAATATCTGAAAGTCGCTGCTATATGTTATCAGTGGCGACATTTGTGTTGCTACAAGCAAAACCGAAACTGAAAGGTATTTGTGGTGACACCTAAGGTCACCGCTAAAAGAGTATCTTTTGCGGCGATATAGTTGCCACAAAAGGTGAAAAAACTCGCTACAAAAATGGTTCCACAGGAAAAAAAATTCACCTAGGTTGCCACTGCTATTCATCTTTCGCGACGATTACTATCGCTGCTAAAACATTTTTGTAGTGGCAAGTTAATGTCGCTACTGAAACATTTTTGTAGTGGCAAGTTAATGTCGCCAATATAAATGACTCTTAGTAGCGACTCGTGTCGCTACAATATAATAAACCATGAAAGACACAATAACTTTTTGTAGCGACTAAAGTCGCTACAAAAGAAATAAACCAACAGTGGAAAATTTTGATATTGCAACAATTAGTAATATTTTGTGACAATAATGTCGCCACTAAAACCTATCTTCTCAAAAACTATATAAAATCAAAATTATATATATTTCCGGTAGGAACCGAATTCTCTAAATTTAATGACTATATATTCACATCAATTGACCACCAATATTAAAAGCAACCAATGATATTTAAAAAACACCAAAAGAATTACTCAAACTGAATATTATAAATATTTTCATTACTAAAAAGTCAATTACATAATACTACACAACAGTTCATTGTGCATTGTAATCGTACACATATACATATCCCAAAAAAGATAAAATATTAAGTACCTTGTAATTGCTCCTTGGTCGACACCATCCTTGGACGATACCATTGTTTAAGTGCTTTGTCCCTGCTAAATAAATAATATATATATATATTTTACGATACCATTGTTTATGTGCTTTGTCCCTGCTAAATAAACAATATATATGTATGTATGTATATATATATATATATATATATATATATATATATATATATATATATATATATATATATATATATATATATATATGGAACATATATAATGAGAATTTTTATATAAAAAAACATGCATAGAAAAACTTCAAGGATAACAAAAGGGGGTCTACTAAAAATGATGTGGGTTTATATCAAAAAACATGCCCAAAGAACATATGGAAGCTGGTATTTAACTAGAACTTGCCAATTTGGTTTTAAGATGTTAAAAGGATAAATAAAACAAACAGACATTATTTTAAATAAATGAGTGTTAAAATTCTTACAAGCTGCATGCCCATAATAAATAATAATGAGGTAGAATGAACAACTAACTTTTGCATTATTGAAGCACTGGAATAAAATCAAATCTTCCTTTTATATAAACAGACTACTCAAACTGTCAACCAAACATATCAAATACAAAGAAGAAGGAACTAAATTTGAAAAGATTCCTGAGCAAATGCAGATCCTATCAATACCTACAGCTATCAAAGACAATTAAGCTTTTCAAAACTGAAAATAAGGACAAGTACCTATTCAGCATCTCTAAGGTGAACTGACTTTCCGCTATCTACTCAAAGATAAGTAGATAAAATTTCTGAGCAACATAAATTGCCACCAGCTAAGGAAATAAAGAATAAAAGATAATGCGAATGGCACGATACCTATAGTCAAGTTCAAGAATTAGATTCCGGATCTGTGACACTTGGTAAGAAGCATGGCTGGTTTTTCATATGTTCAGCCCATCTCATTTTAGTGTAGAATAAGCAATGAGGTATTGTTCATACGCGAATAGCATGTTGAATGGTAAATTTTAGGTTTCTCTATGCCGCTTAAAGAAGAAAAAAATAAAAGTAAATAGCTGCTTACTTCCATGAGTTAATGAAATCTTGAAGGAATTAATGGCTACAATCTCTGTAGTAGGCACAAAGCATGTAATGATGAGAAACTAGCATCTTGTACCCATTTTTTAATTCGTACATCACGTAGAGTAATATTTATAGGATCTCACAGTTAGAGTAAGATTACATCAAATCTCTAAGAACCAAATCTGAACATGCAGATTGCTACATACAAGAATTTGGCTCAAAAAATCAAACTTCAGCAGTAAGCAAAGCGCAGAACCCACAACTAATCCATACTCCGTTCTCCTCCTCCTTCTCTTCCCCGCCTTCGTAAAATACTAATACCAAGCCCCAAAACCCAACAACATAGAAGCACCAGCACCAAAAACACCATCAACAATAATAATAGCTAAATTTTTCTTACTTAATCCACCATATTTCCCTAAATTCAGCAACAATAATAATAGCTAAATAATAATAGTAGCAAAAAACAATAACTAAATAATAATATAGCAGTAGCAGTAAAAGAATTCTGGTTGTAGCATGAAGTGTTAAGAAGCAGCGGAGAAGGAAAGAAGCAACAGAAGAATTGTCCAGAATGAAGGAAGAAGAAATGCCGAGAAGGAAGAAGAAGTGTTAAGAAGCAGCGGAGCAAGTACCTGTTGTAGCATTCTGGTCATCAAACTAGCAAATTGTTCATGCATCCTCTTGTCCACTTCTAGATGGATCCTCTTGTCTACTTCTGTTTTTACGTGTTCACGCTCCTCTTCCAACTTCCTTTGCAACTCAAGTTCCATATTTCTTTGCAACTGAGCAGCCATTTGTTCACGTTCTTCTTGCAACTTCCTATCCATCTCAGCTTGCATCTCCTGACGCATAATTTCCATAGCGGAAGACACGCTGGACTCTATGTTTTCCTGCTGCATGTTACTCTTTTTAGGAAGCTTCTTTCTGTATCCTTTTCCGCGAACATAGCCTGTTCTCTCACCAAGAACGGTGGATAAAATCTCATCTCTAGTCATTGGATGCTCGATCTCTTCATATTGTTATTGAGCGACAACTTCTTGGAGTTGACCCTGCATTTATACATAATCATTTACATCAAAACATAATAAAACACATTGAATGTAACTTATAGAAATAAAAAGATAATAAGTCTATGATTTTAAATAATTACATGAATTTGTTGGGATTGTGAATCCACCCACACCAGTTCTCCTCTATCATCCTTGCGTGTATGTTGGATCTCCTAAATATTATCTGGTGTGTCTATTTCTCCAGTAATAGGATTTCTCTGCAATATAATTTCGAAAAAATAATATATAAGCAAATATATAAATATGTAAATAACAAAAAAGCATATGTGATAGTAGGGGACTAAATATATTTTTACCGTAGATTCCTCTACTTCTGCAAAAGACCTTGTACCACAAGTATGCTTAGTTATTTACTTTTCTCTATTTTTTTTTTGTTCATCTCACTAACAACCTGTAAGTAAACAGATTAATAAGTAACCTCTTAAAGATGTGAATGGCGCCCTTTGGTTAGCAAGAGGATATGTTTACTCCATCTGCCACCAGGATGATTATCCAGATTGATTATCCATTGCCACCAAATTTAAATTTCTTAAAAGTTTATTCTATCAAACTGACATATTTATGAAAATCAAATTGACCAATAAGTGTAGGAGTTGAGAGACATTAGTGGCAAAGAAAGATGCATGTACAGAAGATTGAAACAGGTCACAATGACATAGTTCACGATGTTTCCATGGACTATTATGGGAAACGTATGGCCACATCATCATCTGATATGACCATAAAAATAGTTGGAGTCAGCAACAACTCAGCTTCACAGCATCTTGCCACTCTGAGTGGCCATACTGGTCATGTTTGGCAAGTTGCTTGGACACACCCCAAATTTGGCTCAATCCTTGCTTCCTGTTCCTATGATGGTAAAGTTGTAATCTGGAAGGAAGGCAATCAAAATGAGTGGACACAAGCTCATGTTTTTGGCGACCATAAATCATCAGTTAACTCTATTTCATGGGCTCCTCATGAACTTGGGCTATGCTTGGGTTGTGGTTCTTCTGATGGTAGTATCTCAGTTCACACTGCTAGGTCAGATGGTCTTTGGGACACTACAAAAATTGACCAAGCCCATCCAGTTGGGGTAACAACAGTCTCATGGGCGCCATCAATGGCTCCTGGTGCTTTAGTTGGTTCAGCTGTTCTTGAACCTGTTCAGAAGCTTGCAACCTGTTCTTGAATCTATCTTATTATTTAGGCATATAGCCATAAAAGAAAAAAAAATATTTTCTTATAACCTTACAGTAACATATATATGCCTTATAAAATTTAAAATTGTCTATCTACTGATTTAGGCATATAGCCATAAAAGAAAAAAAATAGAATGAAATACCAACTTGCAATAGGTTTCTGAACAAGAAGCTTTTAAATTACTCAAACTAAGATAGTCGAGTTCTATCAAGACTGAAAAACAACAACAACAACACCAAATAGGCCTCAAATGAGTCTTTCTGTGCAGGTTTTTTTTGTATTCCTATAGATTATCAAATGGTTCAGAGAAATTCGAGATGAAATCTAAAAATAAAAATGTAAAATCACCGAAATAACAATTGTCACGACCCGAAATTTCCCACCGACGGGACCATGATGGCGCCTAATATTTCACTTGCTAGGCAAGCCAACGTTAGAGAATTATTAAACCAATTCCTTATTCCCATTCAGTAATTAACAATAATTAACTAAGATGAAATATAATAAGTGCGGAATATCATAAAACTGTATTAATTACTACTACCCGGATCTGGAGTCACAATTTACGAGCATTCTAGAATTTACTACAAGTAATAGTCTGAAAGAAATACAACTGTATGAATGAAAGAAACAGTAGAACAGAAAAGATAGACGGGGACTTCAAGGTCTGTGAACGGCGACATATCTACCTTGAGTCTCCGGACAACTGACCAATAGCAAAATTTCGATCAGCCCAAGCCGGTATCAAAATCTGCACAGAAAGTGCAGAGTGCAGTATCAGTACAACTGACCCCATGTACTGGTAAGTGTCGAGCTTAACCTCGACGAAGTAGTGACGAGGCTAAAGAAAGGCACCTACAAATCAAACCTGTACAATTTAACAGTGTATATATACATAACAAAAATGAAGAACTAAACAGGAAATACCGGGAGGGGAACATACTGAGGGGAATAAAAGATAAAGAACTACAACAAAATGATCACCGGAGCAGTCAATATAACATGAATCAACAGTAATAGTGAATACAGTAAGGAAAAATATATGGCATCACCCTTCGTGCATTAACTCTCATATCATGGCACGACATCACCCTTCGACACTCATAATATGGCACGGCATCACCCTTCGTGCATTAACACTCACAATATGGCACGGCATCACCCTTCATGCATTAACACTCACAATATGGCACGGCATCACCCTTCATGCTTTTACACTCTCTCTTACCATAATGCAATGCATAAATAACAACAGAGAGATAGAATAACAAGTACAAACCTTACTTCAATATTTGGTTCCATAATATCAATCTCAACTTTGAAATAAAAACTCAATTATCACCAGAAAATCCGTAAACATGATAAGAACGATAAATTGAACAACACAAGTATAACAAGTAGCATTTTGGCATAAGAAAGAGACAATATAAGAAAAATAGAGAAACATGGAAAACAGATAAATTGGCGGCGCATAAGTACTCGTCACCTCACATATACACTGCTCACATGGATTTCACTTAGCAAGTAATCTAAGGTTCCTAATTCCCTAAAGTTAGGGTTAGACACAATACTTACCTCGCTCCGAAGGCCACTTAATTCTCAATCACAACTTTTCCTTTGGAATTCAACTCCAAACCACTCGTATCTATTCAAAAATGACTCAATAATATCAAATATTGCTAAAGGAATCAATTATATTGCATAAATTAAATTTCCCAAAATTTTCTCCAAAAAGTCGAAAAATCGACCCCGGGCCCACTTGGTCAAAACCCGAGGTTCGGACCAAAATCCATTTACGCATTCATCCCCGAGCCCAAATATATAATTGTTTTTGGAATCCGACCTCAAATTGAGGTCTAAATCCCCAAATTCCCGAAATCCCTAGTTTCTACCCTAACCTCTAATTTTACCATGAAAACTCTAGATTTTAGGTTGAAAATTCAAGAAATGTAATGGGTAATTGAAAGAAAATAGTTTAGAATCACTTACCAACACTTTGGGGAAGAAATCACTCTTGAAAAATCGCCTCACACCGTTTGGTTTTTGAGAAAAATGAATTTTTGGTTAAATCCCGTGTTTGGATTCTGTTAAGTGTTGGGCGACAGTGTTCATCGTGTTCGCGAGAGCACTGTCGCGTTCGCGAAGAGTATAGGCTGCCAAGCCTTCACGTTCGCGAGACAGTGCTTGCGTTCGCGTAGGCTACCCTTCCCTGATCTTCGCGTTCGCGAAACAGTGATCGCGTTCGCGATGAAGAAAAGGCTGACTCCCCCTCCCCAGTGCCTAACACTACGCGTTCGCAATGAGCTTGTCGCGTTCGCGAAGGGTAATGCCCCCATCGCTTCGCGTTCGTAACCAAGCCTTCACGTTCGCGAAGAAGAAATCCCTGCCTCATCAGTTTACTCTTCGCGTTCGCGAGAGGACCTTCGCAAATGCGAAGAAGGACATGCCAGAATCCAGACTCTGCAGAAAAAACCAGATTTCCAAAGTCCAAAACATCCCGTGGCCTATCCGAAACTCACTCGAGCCCTCGGGGCTCCAAACGAAACATGCACACAAGTCTAAAAACATCATACGAATTTGCTCGCGTGATCGAATCGCCAAAATAACACTTAGAACTACGAATTTAGCACCAAATCAAATGAAATTCTCAAGAACACTTTAAAATTTCTATTTTCTCAACTGGACGTCCGAATCACGTCAAATCAACTCTGTTTCTTACCAAATTTCACAGACAGGTCTTAAATATCATAATGAACCTGTACAGGGCTCTGGAACTAAAATACGGACCCGATACTAACAATGCCAATTATCAATCAATTCTTAAAAACAAATAATTTTCAAACTTTTAATTTTCATCAAAAATTCATAACTCAAGCTAGGGAGCTCCGAATTCGATTCCGGGCATACGCCCAGGTCCCATAATTCGATATGGACCTACCGGGACCGTCAAAGCATGGATCCGGGTCCATTTACCAAAAATGTTGACCGAAGTCAACTAAAATCAACTTTTAAGGCAAAAATTCTTATTTTCATCAATTTTCAACATAAAAGCTTTCCGGAAACACGCTCGGACTGCGCACGCAAATCTAGGAGGGTAAAAATGAGATTTTTAAGGCTTAAGAGTGTAGAATCGAGTTCTAAAACATAAGATAACCTTTTGGGTCATCACATTCCCCACCTCTAAAATAACTGTTCGTCCTCGAACGGACATAGAAAAGTACTTGGGCTGGTGAAAAGGTGGGGATATCTACTCCGCATATCGGACTCGGACTCCCAAGTAGCTGCCTCAACAGGCTGACCTCTCCACTGCACTCGAACTGAAGGGTAACTCTCTGATCTCAACTGGCAAACTTGCCGATCCAGAATAGCTACTGGCTCCTCCTCATAAGTCAAATCTTTGTCCAATTGAACTGAGCTGAAATCTAACACATGGGACGGATCATCATGATATTTCCGAAGCATGGATACATAAAACACCGGATGAACCGTTGATAAACTAGGTGGTAATGCAAACCTATAGGCTACTTCCCCCACCCTTTCAGGAATTTCAAAGGGTCCTATATACCTAAGGCTTAACTTGCTCTTCTTTCCGAACCTCATTACACCTTTCATAGGTGAAACCCGAAGAATTACTATTTCTCCAACCATGAATGCAATACCACGAACTTTACGGTTGGCATAACGCTTTTGCCTAGACTAAGCTGTGCGAAGTCAATCTTGAAGAACCTTGACCTTATCCAAGGCATCTTGTACCTAATCGGTACCTAACAATCGAGCCTCTCCCGGTTCAAACCATCCAACTGGCAAACGATATCGCCTTCCGTATAATGCCTCATATGGAGCCATCTGAATGCTCGACTGGTAGCTATTATTATAATCAACCTCCGCAAGTGGCAAGAATTGATCCCAAGAACCTCCAAAGTCTATAACACAAGCGTGAAGCATATCTTCCAATATTCGAATAGTGCGTTCTGACTGTCCGTCTGTCTGTGGATGGAATGTTGCACTCAACTCAACCCACATGTCTAACTCACACTGTACAGCCCTCCAGAAGTGCAAAGTGAACTGCGTACCTCGATCAGAAATGATAGACATGGGCACACCGTGAAGGCGGACAATCTCACGAATGTAAATCTCAGCTAACCGCTCTGAAGAATAGGTAACTGCCACTGGAATGAAATGTGCTGACTTGGTCAACCTGTCCACAATGACCCAAACTGCGTCAAATTTTCTCTGAGTCCGTAGGAGCCCAACAACAAAGTCCATAGTGATACGCTCCCACTTTCATTCAGGAATTTCTATTTTCTGAAGCAAACTACCAGGTCTCTGATGCTCGTACTTAACTTGCTGACAATTCAGGCACCGAGCTACATATGCAACTATATCCTTCTTCATTTTCCTCTACCAATAATTTTGCCGCAAATCTTGATACATTTTGGCGGCACATGGATGAATAGAATACCTGGAACTGTGGGCCTCTTCCAGAATTAATTCATGAAGCTCATCCACATTAGGCACACATATATGACCCTGCATTCGCAGAACTCCATCCTCCCCCATAGCAACCTGTTTGGCATCACCGTGCCGCACTGTGTCCTTAAGGATAAGTAAATGAGGATCACCATACTGTCGCTCTCTGATGTGCTCATATAAAGAAGACTGAGCGACTGTGCAAGCTAGAACCTGACTGGGTTCTGAAACATCTAACCTCACAAACTGATTAGCCAAAGTTTGAACCTCTGCAGCTAACGTCCTCTCACCAACCGGATTATACACAAGGCTGCCCATACTCACAGCCTTTTTACTAAAAGCATCAGCCACCACATTGGACTTTCCGGGGTGATACAAAAATGGTGATATCATAGTCTTTCATCAACTCCAATCATCTTCTCCGCCTCAAATTGAGATCTTTTGTTTGAACAGATACTGTAGGCTACGATGATCAATGAATACCTCACATGGCACGCCGTAAAGATAGTGCCTCCAAATCTTCAGCGCGTGAACAATGGCTGCCAGCTCTAGATCATGAACAGGGTAATTCTTCTCGTGAACCTTCAGCTGCCATGAAGCATATGCAATAACCTTGAACCTCTACGTCAATACTGCACCCAAACCAATACGAGAAGCGTCACAATATACCGTATAAGATCCTAAATATGTGGGTAACACCAATACCGGTGTCGTAGTCAAAGCTGTCTTGAGCCTCTGGAAGCTCACCCCACACTCGTCTGACACCCTGAACGGGACACCTTTCTGGGTCAGTCTGGTCAATGGGCTTGCTATAGATGAAAACCCTTCCACGAACTGACGATAATAACCTACTAAACCCAGGAAACTCCGGATCTCTGTAATTGAAGTAGGTCTATGTCAATTCTGAACATCCTCAATCTTCTTAGGATCCACATTTATGCCTTCTGCCAATACAACATGCCCCAAAAAGGCAACTGAGTCTAACCAAAACTCACATTTTGAAAAATTTGGCATATAATTGATTATTCTACAAAGTTTGAAGCACACTCCGAAGATGCTGCCCATGCTCCTCTCGACTGCTGAAGTAAATCAAGATATCATCAATGAATATAACCACAAAAGAACCCAAATAGGGCTTGAACTCCCGATTCATCAAATCCATAAGTGTTGCTGGGGCGTTGGTAAGCTTAAATAATATTACTAGGAATTCGTAATGCCCATACCGAGTCCGAAAAGCTGTCTTAGGGATATCAGATGCCCTAATCTTCAACTGATGGTAATCAGACCTCATAATTATTTACCCGAATTAACGAGTCATATTTAACACCACCTGGGCAGGCACCTATCTCGTAGGTTAAAACTCAATAATTACAACACGAATTTGGCAAGTATGCACAGAGAATTTCATACAAGAATTTTCAATTAGACCTAACAGGCATGACTCCCTATTATTTCTATAGTACGACTTTAATTTCACGAGGGAGAACTTAAACACAAGAATTTTGCTCACAAGGATCTCGTCCTTATATAACTTCCACCGCAGCTCGTAGTTCGATTTGAACATATCAATTCATATTAAAGTGTGAGGATCTCGTCCTCAGTTCCGAATCACAAGTAATATGCACATCGTGCCAATTAAAAATTTCCATTTTCTTCTTTTAAAAAAAAAATTCTGTTACACCAAATCACAACGCATAATGAATCCCACACCGATAGGGCCTATAATTTATAATTTATAATTAATTATCCGTAAATTATATCAAAACTTACCGAAATGAGTAACAAAATGCCACATTTAACCTCACAGCTCTTATTAGTGACCAACATGTAATGATAGGCGTAGTTATCTTCATAGAATCTCCCAATAGGGGTAAACACATAAGTATATTATAGAATTATGAAGCTTTCTCATACGTGGAGCACAATAGGAGGACTCGTCTTGATACTCAAAACCGAATCAATTTAAGGAAATTATTCCTTTATTTTAAATTGAGGTCGTACCCATAATGACACCATCTGATGTAACAACCTCCGCCATACCATAAAACAAATATAACAACGGCTGGGTCTCCACCTCTAGTACGCCTTCTACCCGCCTGTCCTCCACCTCTAATGGTCTGACCTCCACCTCTAGGTACCCGACCCCTGCCATAAGTACCCTTGCCTCCATACAAGGCACCACCGAAACCACCAAACTGACGAGGCCTCTTATCAGACCTCTACCCTCTCTCCTATGCAAGAACCATCTCGATCCTCATCGCGACATTAGCAGCCGCCTGAAAAGAAACCTCACTTCCGGTCTCCTTGGCCATCTGAAGCCTGATAGGGTGAGTGAGTCCCTCCATAAACCTCCTCAGTCTCTCTCCCTTAGTAGGTAGTAAAAGGAGAGCATGACGGGCCAAATCCACAAAACGGGACTCATACTGAGTAACAGTCATACTGCCATCTTCATAGGCTTGCCACAGACACCTGTGGAGAATCATATCTCCCAAGGCCAATTTCTTCTTTTGTTATGCTGACTCAACACTGTTGAGCTGACCCAATTCTTAACATAATCTTCGAATCTTCCTTGGGGTAACCCTTACCCCTATTTATACACAACGATTACAAAAGTAGAACTCCATACAGGCAAATCTTGGCACGAACCACATAGTCCAGAATCTTGTCAACCACTGTACTTCCTCCGAAGCACTCCATAATCCGCAACCATGACGTCCATGCTGAGTAGACATTCTATAGATTTAAAGTTGTTTCTCTAACTCCTTTGGTACTGAAGTATAGGATTATTAAGTAGGCAGACATACCGCAAGTCTCAACCTTATCCTCTACAAAATCTTAGGACTTAAACATGTGTAAATATTTTTTTTTGTGTAAATTTTGGGGAACCTTTCAGTACCACATATATACATTTCAGGCCAAAACTGATATAACACATGACCCCGCAATCCATCCATTGATAGTGGAATCCCCCCACTCGGTGCGAAGTCATAGTCCACCACACCCGATGATCCATAATATTAACCTTTACAGCTCGTATAAATCAACCAGATGCCAAGGTCCGTTACACCCCTCTACATGATTCACTGGGTGGTCTCTCAATACGTCCGCATCTTCAGTGGGAACCACAAATTAAGGCAATGTTTGAGCATCTATGGCTTTCTCGTAGTCCATCTGCGGCATCATGAACCGTTGATGCACAACTGATACCGAGTGCGCAATGTCATACACGAATGGATACAAAGGAATACTAGATATATGTTTCAAGCTAAATCAATGTCGCACGATAAGGAATGAAAGAAGTGATATTGTTCCTAAACTTCATAGCCTCTAAGAGATAAGTACAGACGTCTCTGTACCGATCCTTCAGACTCTACTAAGCTTGCTCGTGACTCGTGAGACCTAGGTAACCTAGTGCTCTGATACCAACTTGTCACGACCTGAAATTTCCCAATGACGGGACCGTGATGGCGCCTAACATTCTACTTGCTAGGCAAGCCAACGTTAGAGAATCATTAAACCAATTCCTTATTCCCATTCAGTAATTAACAATAATTAACTAAGATAAAATATAATAAGTGCGGAATATCATAAAACTGTATTAATTACTACCACCCGGATATGGAGTCACAATTCACGAGCATTCTAGAATTTACTACAAGTAATAGTCTGAAAGAAATACAACTGTCTGAATGAAAGAAATAGTAGAATAGAAAAGATAGACGGGGACTTCAAGGTCTGTGAACGCCGACAGATCTACCTTGAGTCTCCGGACAGCGGACCAATAGCAAAATCTCGATCAACCCGAGCCGGTATCAAAATCTGCACAGAAAGTGCAGAGTGCAGTATCAGTACAACCGACCCCATGTACTGGTAAGTATCGAGCCTAACCTCGACGAAGTAGTGACGAGGCTAAGGCAAGGCACCTACAAATCAACCTGTACAATTTAACAGTGTATATACACATAACAAAAATGAAGAACTAAAAAGGAAATGCCGGGAGAGGAACATACTGAGGGGAATACAAGATAAAGAATTACAACAGAATGATCACCGGAGTAGTCAATATACCATGAATCAATAGGAATAGTGAATATAGTAAGGAAAAATGCACGGCATCACCCTTCATGCTTTTACTCTCAATCTCACCATAAAATTAATAGAAACGGCACGGCATCACCCTTCATGCATTAACTCCCATATCATGGCACGGCATCACCCTTCGTGCATTAACATTCACAATATGGCACGGCATCACCCTTCATGCATTAACACTCACAATATGGCACGACATTACCCTTCGTGCTTTTACACTCTCCCTTACCATAATGCAATGCATAAATAACAACAGGGAGATAGAATAACAAGTACAAACCTTACTTCAACATTTGGTTCCATAATATCAATCTCAACTTTAAAATAAAAAGACAATTATCACCTGAAAATTCGTAAACATGATAAGAACGATAAATTGAACAACACTAGTATAACACATAGCAATTTGGCATAGGAAAGAGACAATATAAGAAAAACAGAGAAACATGGAAAACAGGTAAATTGACGCTGCATAAGTACTCGTCACCTCACATATACGCCGCGCACATGGATTTCACTTAGCAAGTAATCTAAGGTTCCCAATACCCTCAAGTCAGGGTTAGACATAACACTTACCTCGCTCTGAAGGCCACTTAATTCTCAATCACAGCTTTTCCTTTGGAATTCACCTCCAAACCACTCGTATCTATTCAAACATGACTCAATAATATCAAATATAGTTAAGGAATCAATTATATTGCATAAATTAAATTTCCCAAAATTTCCTCCAAAAAGTCAAAAAATCGACCCCGGGCCCGCTTGGTCAAAACCTGATGTTCGGACCAAAATCTATTTACCCATTCATCCCCGAGCCCGAATATATAATTGGTTTTGGAATCCGACCTCAAATTGAGGTCTAAATTCCCGAAATCCGTAATTTCTACCCTAACCCCTAATTATACCATGCAAATTCTAGATTTTAGGTTAAAAATTCAAGAAATGTAATGGGTAATTGAAATAAAATAGTTTAGAATCACTTACCAACACTTTGGGGAAAAAATGGCTCTTGAAAAATTGCCTCACACCATTTGGTTTTTGAGAAAAATTAATTTATGGCTAATCCCGTGTTTGGATTCTATTAAGTGCTGGGCGACAGTGTTCATCACGTTCGCGAGAGCACTGTCGCGTTCGGGAAGAGTATAGGCTGCTAACCCTTCCCGTTCGCGAGACAGTGCTCGCATTCGTGTAGGCTACCCTTCCCTGGTCTTCGCATTCATGAGACAGTGTTCGCATTCGCGATGGGCTTGTCGTGTTCGCGAAAGGTAACGCCCCCATCGCTTCGCGTTCGTGAAGAAGAAATCCCTGCCTCATCACGCGAAGAAGGACATGCTAGAACCCAGACTCTGCAAAAAAAACCAGATTTCCAAAGTCCAAAACATCCTGTGGCCTATCCGAAACTCACCCGAGCCCTCGGGGCTCCAAACCAAACATGCACACAAGTCTAAAAAATATCATACGAACTTGCTCGCGCGATTAAATCGCCAAAATAACACCTAGAACTACGAATTTAGCACAAAATCAAATGAAATTCTCAAGAACACTTTAAAATTTCTATTTTCTCAACCGGACGTCTGAATCACGTCAAATCAACTCCGTTTCTCACCAAATTTCACAGACAGGTCTTAAATATCATAATGAACCTGTATCGGGCTCCGGAACTAAAATACGGACCCGATACTAATAATGCCAAATATCAATCAATTCTTAAAAACAAATAATTTTCAAACTTCTAATTTTCATAAAAAATTTATAACTCAAGCTAGGGACCTCCGAATTCAATTCCAGGAATACGCCCAGGTCCCATAATTCGATACGGACCTACCAGGATCGTCAAAGTACGGATCCGGGCCCGTTTACCAAAAATATTGATCGAAGTCAACTAAAATCCGGGCCCATCAATTTTTAACATAAAAGCTTTCCGGAAACACGCCCGGACTGCGCACGCAAATCCAGGAGGGTAAAAATGAGATTTTGAAGGCTTAAGAGCACATAATCAAGTTCTAAAATATAAGATGACCTTTTGGGTCATCACAACAATAATCCCTAACTGCATGTTGAAAATTTTGCCATATTCTTTCTTTTTTATGTTGTTTTTCCCCCTATACACAGTAGTGACCTAAGTCAAAAATTTAGTTCCCAAATCTTTGCAATACATTACTCGAAAACTATTTTTTTCCTTTTGCGAAGCAGTAGAGGCATTTCGAGAAGTTCATGTTCAATTTCCCGCAGCCAAAAACCCAAAATCGATATGGAGATTGATGAAGAAGGCGCGGAGATGAACATGAAGAAAGAGACAGTCAAAGAAGAAGAGCAATTAAAGAAGAGCGTAGAGCGTAAAACATTAATTGTATTGAAGATTTTTGGTCGCTCTGACACCAAATCGGAGCGAGCATCATACACAAATGGATTCCATCTCAAAAAGCACCAAAAAAATACTGCAATGCACCAAAAACTTTATGAGATTTTCGTTCCTAAAAGAAAAAAGAAAAATTTAGGGATTTGAACACTTACAGAGGAGGGGAAAAAACCTGTCAAGCTTCGATCTGTTATCTTCTCCATTAAGTAGTGAAATCGTTATTGGGCAAGAAGTAGAAACCGATTGAGATTCACATTTTTGGTAAATTTTAGCATAGAGTGATTTTAGAGAGAGGGGGAGGGGTTTCTAGAGAGAGGAGGTTTGGGTGTTCTGATTTCGCTTCTTTTAGTTAATTAGTACATGTGAGGATTTTTTAATTTTATTTTTTATTTTAAATTAAAATTTCTAAGGTATAATAGCGACCCAGTCGCTCCAAATTATCTTTAGCGGCGACAAGTTAAAAGTTGCCACAAATAATATGGAGCTAATTTTTTTTAGCGGGACCGAAAATTTCACCAACATTAGAGGCGACCTCAAAAAAGTCGCTGCTAAATATTTATCTTTTGTAGCAACCTTTAATGTCACTGCTAATGCTATAAATGTTGTAGCAACCTATAGGGTCGCCGCTATATGTTGCCACCAAAAATCCAAATTCTTGTAGTGCAAGAATGAATGATTGTACTTTGAGAAGAATTGTGGCTATGAATGAGAATTCTTGTGTGGGTGGGTGAAGACTGGTAACCTTTGAATAATAGATAGATGGTAGCATAGCTCATGGATCTGTCTCAAATGATGGAAGTCAGTGGAAGTGTGAGATGTATGATTGAGAAGAATACGTCAAGTCAGCGTAAGATGTGTCAAGCTAGATTGACGTATCTTTGAAACGATGGTAGAGTCCAAATGATGGTATGATTATGGGAATGGTCATGAGGACCGAAATGGGAATGTGTATTTGAAAGGTCAAGGTTCAACACAAGTCAACTAGAGTTTAGTGAGACAGAGAGAACCTAACAGTGGATAACAAATAGAATGTACATGCAACAGATAAAGGATACATAATAATGGGAAGTAAAGAATATATAACAAATTTACGTAGAATATGTAGCAAGTAAAGGATATGCAAGGAATAATTCAGCTAAAGCAAGCTGCAAGACCATATGTCTAGTAACCTAGGAGTTCTAAGAGTAGATTTACCTAGATTCGAGCATGAGTTAAGGACAACTGCGATATGGTACGTAGTTAACCTTGTACGTAATTAACCTCGTATGCCAATCTTTGAAGCTAGAGAGTTTTGAAAGAAAGTTCGGAGGGGTGAAAAGACAACCCTCGCATGACTTGTATGTGATTGTGTACGACTAAGAGTTGATAGAAAAGTGACGACAATTTGATAAGGCAGCACCAAAAGCATGTGACAAAGAATCTACAACACAGTCATGTGTAACAGAATTGTATACGGTTGAAACCGGACCAATGAGACAGCCCGATTTCCAATAAAATAAATCGAGTGAGGGACGTGATGATAAGGATCCGGAATCCAGGTAAGGGACTCATCGAGACAGGTTCCAGGGGCACGATGCCCGCCCTCGAGAATATCGGGGTCATGCCGGTATCGGTCCGAATCTTAAACGACTTCAAAGAGCATTATCGGGGAACCGAACATGATTAACGGGAGGCTGTGATATCTGTGACCGGCCGGGTATCGTGGCATGGAGCTTGGCATATACCGGCGGATATCCGGTGATTAGTTCAACAAAATATTTTTTACCTTTTATAGAATTGTACCTAGAGTAGGACTCCCCTACTATATAAAGGCGGGTTTGATTATTGAGGCATCCCTCGAGTCCAGAATCATCCCCCTCCTTATTTTCAAGTGGATTGATAATTTATTACATCTCTTATCTGTTTATTCTAGCAACCTTTACCGTTTGTATTGAATAAATTCACGTATCCTTAAAACCACTTACAAATTTAATTATTATCCATTTTCTAGGGTAAACATTTTGGCGCCCACCATGGGGCAAAGGATAATAGTGGCAATTTGATACAAATTTCCATAACACACCCTATTTTACACTTATTCTTTGAAGTGTCTTTAATTTCAGGTCAAAGTTTAAAATGTCGAACTCCCAATCTGCCCCTCTAAATATGGATGTTGAGTCCAGTCACCATGGCAAGAACAACAATATGGTACCCAGTAACGAGGTGCCCCCTATCAATCCCAATGAAGTTCCGGCCATGGACCCAATCGATGCCAACTCACATGTGGCCATCAATGCGAATTTGCCTACCGACCCTGAGAACAGCGTCCGTGGGGGAGTCCGATCGGTAGTCCAAAATACATACGATGGTGAAGGAGATGGGATCAACTTGCGAGTGATATTCGAAATGCTGCAGGCTCAACAAGCAGCGATAGCCCAGCTACGGAACCAAAGCCACACCCCTAGTAGAGTTGAGCCCGAGTCGTCCCGGGATATCACTCGTAGAAACGAACCAGTAACGGAGAGACCGAGTGAAACTGAACCCGGGACTAACCCCAAGATCATAAAAATGCTCGAGGAACTGACAAAACGGGTAGAATCAGGAGAAAAGAAAATCGAAGCCAATGACAAAAAGGTGGAAACCTACAATTCCAGGGTCGACAAAATCCCAGGAGCACCACCGATATTGAAGAGCCTGGATTCCAAAAAGTTTGTTCATAAACCTTTTCCTCCGACCGCAGCTCCGAAGCTAATCCCAAAGAAGTTCTGCATGCCCGAGATTCCTAAGTACAATAGAACAACTGATCCAAATGAGCATGTGACCTCCTACACGTGCGCCATCAAAGGGAACGATGCGCCATCAAAGGGAACGACTTGGAGGATGATGAGATAAAGTTCGTCCTGCTGAAAAAGTTCGGGGAAGCTTTGTCAAAGGGAGCTATGATATGGTATCACAACTTACCTCTAATTCTATTGACTCATTTTCTATGCTTGCGGACTCCTTCGTGAAAGCACACGCCGGGGCCATCAAGGTCGAGACCAGGAAGTCACACCTTTTCAAAGTGAAACAGAGAGATAATGAGATGCTCATGGAATTTGTGTCCCAGTTTCAAATGGAATGAATGGACCTACCTCCGGTCGCAGATGATTGGGCCATTCAGGCCTTCACCCAAGGACTTAATACTCGAAGCTCATTGGCTTCACAGCAGTTGAAGCAAAATCTGATAGAATATCCAGCTGTTACTTGGGCCGACGTACATAACCGGTATCAATCAAAAATTAGGGTCGAAGATGATCATCTTGGGGCCCCTATAGATCCAAAAGAGACATTGATCGTGAACCAAGATCAAATAGGGACCGGTATCAACCATACAATAGAGACCGAAGAGGTAATGGGTCTGGGCGAAACGCTGTGAGAAGTGAAAGGAGAAGCGATCGAGGTCAAAATAACAGGGGACTCATGAGCAAAAGCGGTTTCGATAGGCCTATTGGGCCTAAGGAAGCGCCGAAGTTATCGGAGTACAACTTCAACGTCGATGCTGCTGCCATCGTATCTGCCATTGGACGAATCAAAAACACCAAGTGGCCTTGACCTTTACAGTCCAATCCAGCCCAAAGGGACCCCAACCTAATGTGTTAATACCATGGCACTAATAGCCACAGAACTGAAGATTGCCGACAACCGAGAGAGGAAGTAGCCCAGTTATTCAACAACGGACATCTCCGAGAGTTCCTGAGCGATCGAGCCAAAAACCATTTCAAAAATAGGGACTCTAATAAGCAAATCGAGCAGGAGGAATCTCAGCACATCATTAACATGATCATCGATGGGGTCGACGTCCCCAGGGGTCGATGGTAAAGCGCACCAAAGCATCCATCACAAGGGAAAAATGGACTCGAGATTACGTACTAGAAGGAACCTTATCTTTCAATGATGAGGATGCTGAAGGCATCATGCAGCCACACAATAATGCACTGGTAATATCTGTACTCATAAGTAAATCTCGAGTTAAGTGTGGGTTAATTGATCCAGGTAGCTCGGCCAACATCATCATATCGAGAGTCGTAGAGCAGCTGGCTCTACAAGACCAAATTGTGCCTATAGTCCGAGTTCTAAATAGATTCAACATGGCATGTGAGACCACTAAAGGGGAGATAACACTACCGGTGAACACCACCGAAACCATTCACGAAGCAGAGTTCTACGTGATCAAAGGAGATATGATATATAATGCTCTATACGGGAGGCCGTGGATTCACAACATGATGGCAGTGCCCTTGATACTGCACCAGGTGTTGAAATTACCAATGCCAGGAGGGATTAAAACAATTTATGGAGAACAATCGGCCGCAAAGGAGATGTTTGCGGTTGACGAGGTGGTCCCGATATCCGCACTTTTGACACCAAAGGATTCAAGTTTGGTCACCAAGTAAGAGACCAAATAGCAATCACCGATGGTAGCCCCGACCGCACTCGAAAGATAGGGGAAAGTTGAGGATGACGACTATGGAGTTCCCAGGTCTTTCATAGCCCCCCACGATTCCGTCACCACCAAATCAACGGTCGAGGAGCTGGAGCAAGTCATATTGATCGAGCACCTGCCCGATCGCAAGGTATACCTGGGCACGGAGTTAAGTCCCGAGCTCAGGAAAAAACTCATTAAGTTCTTTATAGTTAACATAGAGAGTTTCGCTTTGTCCCACCTTGACATGACAGGGATCCCGCCGGAAATAACTACTCACAAGATGAGCTTGGATCCGAAGTTCCACCCGGTCAAACAGAAAATGAGGCCTCAGTCCGAAGTCAAGACTGGATTCATCAAAGACGAGGTATCGAAACTCCTTAAAATAGGATACATTCGGGAGGTTAAGTACCCGAATTGGTAGTCCCTAAAAAGGGAAATAAATTAAGAATGTGTGTAGACTACAAAGACTTGAATAAAGCATGCCCCAAGGACTCTTTCCCTTTGCCCAACATTGATCGCATGATCGATGCACGGCTAGCCACGAGATCCTCAGTTTTCTCGATGCCTATTCCGGGTACAAACAAATTTGGATGGACCCGGGCGACTAGGAAAAAAAGCCCTTCATCACTAAGTATGGCACCTACTGTTATAACGTAATGCCATTCGGACTAAAAACCACTGGTGCCACTTACCAACTCCTAGTAAGTGGATGTTCGAAGAGCAAATAGGAAAATCAATGGAGGTTTACATTGACGATATGTTAGTTAAGTCCCTGCGAGCAGAGGACCATTTAAAACATTTATAGGAAACCTTCAACATATTGAAGAAATATAATATGAAGCTGAACCTTGAGAAATACGCATTCAGAGTCGGGTCCGGGAGATTTCTCGGGTTCATGGTGTTTAACCGGAGAATCGAGATCAATCCCGATAAAATCAAGGCCATAGAGGACATTACTGTGGTGGACAATGTCAAGGCCGTTCAAAGGTTAATCGAGCACATAGCCGCTTTGGGCCGATTCATTTTAAGGTCATTCAATAAGAGCCATCGGTTCTTCTCGTTATTAAGGAAGAAGAATAATTTCTCATGTACCCCGGAGTGTCAACAAGCCTTGGAAGAACACTTTTCTTCATACTCCAAAGGCAGATGAACAGTTGTACCTGTACTTAGCGGTATCCGAGATAGCGGTAAGTGGAGTCCTAGTCTGGGAAGAGGAAGGTACACAATTTCCTATCTACTATGTTAGCAGGACTCTAGGCGAGGCCAAAACTAGGTATCCTCACCTGGAAAAATTGGCGCTCGGCTTGCTAAGCGCCTCTAGAAAGTTAAAACCGTATTTTCAATGCCACCCCATATGTGTCGTGACTACTTACCCATTGAGGAACATAATGCATAAGCAATAGATCTCGGGACGATTGGCCAAATGGGACGTGGAAATCAGCGGGTGCGATATCGAATATTGACCCCGAACCGCCATAAAATCTCAAATTTTTGCGGACTTCGTGCCTGATTTCACGCCCGCCCTAATACCCGAGGTTGAGAAGGAATTGTTGTTGAACTCGAGGACTTCCTACGGAATTTAGACTCTCTTTACGAATGGTTCCTTAAATGCAAAGGGGTCCGAACTTGGCATCGTGTTAAAGCCACTGACGGGTAAGGTAGTTAGGCAATCTATTGATACTGTAAAATTGACTAACAACGAGACCGAGTATGAGGCCATGATTGCAGGTCTCAAACTGGCTAAAAGCCTGGGGCCCAAGGTGATTGAAGCTAAGTGTGATTCCCTCCTTGTGGTAAACCAAGTCAATGGAATGTTTGAAGTAAAAAAAGAACGAATGCAAAGGTACCTGGATAAACTACATGTGATGTTACATCGGTTCAAGGAATGGACTTTCCAACATGTACCTCGGGATCAAAACAGCGAAGCCGATGCTCTTGCTAACTTAGGATCGTCTGTTGATGACGATGAATTTAACTTGAGAACGGTCGTACAACTCATGAAATCGGTAGTGGAAGAAGCACACACCGAGATAAACTCGACAAGCTTAACCTAGGACTATAGAAACAAGTATATAGATTACCTAAAGACCGGAAATTGTCCTCGAATCCTAAAGAATCGAGAGCTTTGCGCACAAAGGCGATAAAGTTTAGCTTGTCCGAAGACAACACTCTATTCAGGAGAACGTTCGATGACCCGCTCACCATATATCTGGGACCGGGAGATACCGAATATGTTTTGAGGGAAGTTCACGAAGGCACCTGCGGGAACCATTCGGGTGCTGAATCGTTGGTTCGTAAGATAATCAGAGCCGGGTACTACTAGATCGACATGGAGAAAGACGCAAAGGAGTTCGTGCAAAAATGCGATGGATGCCAGAGGCATGCACCGATGATTCATCAGCTCAGGGAGCTACTACATTCGGTCTTGTCAACCTGGCCATTCATGAAATGGGGAATGGACATCATTGGTCCCCTGCCATGGGCACCCAGTAAGGCTCAATTTATATTATTTATGACTGACTATTTTTCTAAATGGGTGGAAGCCTAGGCATTTGAGAAAGTTAGGGAGAAAGAAATTATTGACTTCATTTCGGACCACATAATATGCCGGTTCGGAATGCCGGCCGAGATCATGTGTGACAATGGGAAGCAGTTCATCGGCAGTAAAGTGAGTAAATATTTTTAGGACCATAAGATTAAAAGGATCCTATTGACACCCTATCACCCTAGTGGGAACAGGCAGGCGGAATCTATGAACAAAACAATACTCCAAATCTTAAGAAGAGGTTGACCGACGCCAAAGAAAAATGGAAAGAAATTTTGCCCAAAGTCTTGTGGGCATATCGTATGACCTCAAAATCTAGTACTCGGTCCACCCCGTTCTCATTGGTCTACGGTGCTGAAGCGCTAATACCGGTCGAAGTAGGAGAACCAAGTCTCAGGTTCCGATATGCAGCCAAAGGGTCAAACAATGAGGCCATGAGCACGAGCCCGGAACTGTTGGATGAGAGGTACGAGGCCGCCCTTGTCCGATTGGTCGCCCAAAAACAATGGATCGAAAGGTATTACAACCGAAGAGACAACCTCCGACATTTCAATATTGGGGACTTGGTGTTAAAAAGAGTGACGCTAAACATCTATAATCCGAACGAAGGTAAGCTGGGACCGAATTGGGAAGGTCTGTATCTAGTTATCGAGATCACCAGCAAAGGATCATACAAAGTTGAAGCAAGGAATGGAGAGCGACTACTGAAAAACTGGAACGTGACCTACTTAAAATGGTACTACTGCTAAGGTACGACCCCATTCATTCTTTTCTTTACATATATTACGAATTGAACTAACACTTGCAGGCAAGGGCCAAAGAATGATGCAGTTATTAGGCCTAAAAACATGCGTTGCACTCTTTTTTTCTTGAACCAGTTTTGTCGCAAATGGGTTTTCCGGCAAGGTTTTTAACGAGGTAACAGTAGATCGTGCTAACTTAGAATTGAAGACCATCTGTGAACCAAAATTGAGGGTCACATCAACAATATCCCTCTCTACCATCGGCCTCAAAAACTGGGGGCCATCACCCTCGGATAATGATTTTAGCAAGGAAAGAAACATTGTGCTCAAACAGTCTGGGCTCGGTGGATAGGATTTATTGTAAGGGCCAAACGGTCAAACGAACAGTGTCCACATAGACCACTTATGCTATAACACGAAGCTTGTACATATTTTCAATCTTGTATGTTGCGCACAGAAATGAAAGAAAGTTTCTACCTTGCAGATACATATTTTGTCTCCTAAAAACTACTACATTTTGTTCCTTAAGGACATCGAGCCCAAGGGCCACCTTTATCCGGATCCAAGAGATCACCCCCACTCGGGGACTGTCGTCCAAGGTAAAATTGGATGGCTCGAGCTGTTGAAGTCCAGGGGCACAAAAACCTATTAGGCAGTGCCCGAACTTTAAAGGCTACATCCACCCCCACTCGGGGACTATCGTCCTGGGCAAGCCCGGACGGCTCGGGTATCGAAGCCCGGGGTAATAAGCCTATTAGGCAATACCCGAACTTAAAAGGCTATGGCCATCCTAGAAACGACTTGGAGAAGTCCGAAACCTGTAACAAAAAATAAGGCCTTGAAAACATCCAAACGGGTTCAAAGGCTACCCTCGACAATATTATAATCTAAAAACTTCTAAGTAAGCACTTTGGGGAAAGCTTCCGGTCATACCAAACCCCCACGAGTTTTAAGAAATATTACATCAAGAACAAGCCTTGTTCGAACCTCCAAACAAGACCTTATTACTACGTGTTAAGGCATTTGAAATCTTTGCAATCATAAAAAAAAGCCAAAAGAAACAAACTTGAAAATTGCCAAAAGGAAAAAAGAAAAGCCTTGTATATATATAAAGATCTTTACAAAGGCCAAACGGCCTCAACAAAATATACAAAAATACAAAAACAAAGAAAATCTACAAGGCACCTAAGCCTGATCTTCACTAGAGCCCGCCTCGTCACCGGGACCAACGGGGTCTTCTCCGCCCTTGGATTCGCCAAAACCCTCGGAGCCTTCCTCTTCCTCGGGATCTGCCAACTTCTTGGCCTTGGCCTCGAGCCTCTTAGCGTTTTCGATCTCGGCCGAAAGGTCAAAACCCCGGGCATGAACGTCCTCGATAGCCTCTCTTAGGGACAACCACTTCACGTATTTGATGATAATGTTCAGGCAGTCCCGGGCTGCCTCAGCGTCAGCTTTGTACTGGTCACCATCTCCTCAACATCGGTCCTGGTTATTTCCGCCGCTGACTTGGCCATTTTAAGCTCCTTGCCAAGAGTATCCCGTTCAGCAACGGCTGAACCCAGTTGAGACTGGAGGTCTTCGATATTTTTGGACCGAGCCTCATATTTCTCCCTCGCCGCTCAAAGTTGGACCTCCGCCAAGGCTAGCTGCTCCCGGGTAGTCTCCTTTACCAAAGTCAATCGGTCTATTTTGCTCTTCCACTCTTTGGCTATGGCCTTGACCTCGTCCATCTCGACTCAAAGCTGGTCGATCCGATCAAGCTTCTGCTGGACCTGCGGGTTTTGACCGTTAGTCGCCAAGCATAACTCACCATCACTAACTTTGAAGATCTTTACCTGTTCCACCAGGTCAGCATGTTCTTCCTGAGCCGCGTCCAACTCAGCCAGGAGATTCTTGACTTCTCCTTCATGTTGCTCGTTGAGAAGCTTATACATGCACCTCTTCTCAGTAAGCTCTTTGACCTCAGCCTCGAGTTGGCTAAGCTCATCTCGGTACCGGAGAAATGTTTCATGGTGGAGCACCGAGGCCTGCAAATTATGAAAATGAAAAGGCATTAGAGTCATAAAAAACTGAATTCAAAGACAAAAGAGTGTGATAACACCTTACCCGGTTCAACACCTGTTGTGCTTCGTTGAACAAGCATGGCGCATCCACCTCGTTCATTTTTACCTGGTCTTCTTCGGTTGCCAGGCACCAGAGGTAGCTAGCTACCCTGATAGGGGCGGAAAGAACGCGGGCATCCTCTGGGACGGTGATAACAACTGATCGCTTCTGGCCAGGATCCGTTCTTAAAGCAGGGAACCGATTGATCAACCTCGGCTCGAGTTCGGCCCACCGACCTTTGAGGATGCCTAGATCATCCTCCCCTAATTGCCGACCTACCACTACCACCACTAGAAGAACCACCAAAGTTGCCCGCGGACTCGGCCTTGCTACTACCCGCACGCTCCATTCTATTTTTCAGTTTACGGTTCTCTGTAGCTTGATCAAATGCCACCATCTTTCCATAGTTCATATCAGATTTCAAGGCAGCTGTAGCGGCCTCATTAATAACCAAGGGGCTACAGCCCTGCATAAATCGGCGCACTCTAGCCTCCATAGTGGGCAACATGTGAATAGCATACTTGGACAGGAGCACGAACTCCATATGGTACTCCCACACACTCATGCTACCCTGCTTCAGGCTCTCAAACTCAGCGGCACGGGCCGCCTTAGTCTCGACAGGCAAGAAATGATCCATAAAGGCATCTGTGAACTCACTCCACCTCGCCGAGGGCTCCCCTCCTCACGAGACTCCTCCCACATCTCAAACCAAGAATAGGCCACCCCTTTCAGGCGGTAGGAGGCTAACTCCACTCCCTCTGTCTCAGTAGCACGCATAACTCGGAGAATCTTGTGCATCTCATCAATAAAGTCCTAAGTGTCCTTCTCAGTATCAGTACATGTGAATACTGGAGGATCCAACTGGAGAAACTTGTTCACCATGGAACTAGCGGAATCCTCTGGCTGACTAGAAGAAGTGGGTGCAACATTTGATCTCTGGGCCTGGGAGGCCACTATCTAAGTCAACATCTTTATGGCTCCCCTAAGATCCCTATCAGAAGCACCGAGACCGGAAGCTGGAACTGGAGGTGGAACTGGAATATTAGTTAGAGGGACCGTTGCACCCTCAGTAGGTGTAGGAACTGGTGCAGTCTGAGCAGGAATAGTAGATTCAAGCGGTGAAGTAATTGGGGGAATATCCTCACCCCTCCCCCCCAGGTGCTCACCCGCATCATCAAATATAGAATCAACTGCCACTCCTAGGGTGACATTGGCTCCCTGGCTAGTTCTTTCCTTCTTCCTAGGCGCCATGCATAGAAAGCTAGAGCAAAGCACGAATTAAAGGAAGAACAATCTTACAATCAGCTTTATCGCACGATCGAGAACATCAAAGACGGGTATTATTCCTAAATGCCCAAGTAGCCTCCTAATTATAGATGTCGTCAACAACACACCGATAAGAAGGACTCTACTAGACACGGCTCCAAGACATCCTAGGACACTTTAAAACCTTACGCTCTGATACCAAGTTTGTCACGCCCAGACCTCGGGGGGGCGCAACCGGCACTCAACCGAGATAACACGGCCAAGCAAGCCTACTAGATTTACTTCTACCCAATTCACCGATAAATAAAGAGAAGATAAACTTCATTAATTAACACCAAGAGGGTTCATGAACAACAATAATTCCATCACCATTAGTTACTTCATTTATAAAGTCTCAAAATACATACACTTTCATAGTTTGGAGTGGAACATGTAATACACATACGACATTACTATCTTGACTTTCCCAATACAAATACACAACCCACACCATGTCTATGGAGCCTCTAATAGATACAAAAGAGTACAATGATAGTGTCGGCAACAAGGCTCCGGCTATACCTCAAAATATAATACACACAGAACAAAATATGCATGACCCCGAAATGAAGTAGGGCTCACCAAGTCAACTGGGAAGAGAGTGTACCGCTATCACTGGCCAATGCCTTCCACTGCGGAACCACCTGCATCCACTAAAGATGCAGCGCCCCCGGAAAAAGGGACGTTAGTACATCTCGAATAGTACTAGTATGAAAACCAAACACCAACGCAAGGACTTGGAAATACAACATGAATATGATGAATCATGGTAACAATAAAAGGCTTAGATAGCCATTAAAGCTATAGCAAGTATATTAAGAGCTTTCAATAACATTTATAATTTTTTTAAAGTCGGGGATCCTATACAACTACCTTTACACAAAATAGCCCTGCCGCCTCAACCCCAATGTATGCGGGTGGAGGTGCAATCACAATACTAGAAACTCTACACAAAGCGGTCCTACCGCTTCACCCCAATGTATGCGGGTAGAGGTGTATTCACAATACCACAAACTCTACACAAATAGGCCCTGCCGCCTCACCCCAATGTATACGGGTGGAGGTGTATTCATAATACCACAACTCTACACAAAGCGGACCTACCGCCTCACCCCAATATATGCGGGTGGAGGTGTATTCACAATACCACAACTATACACAAAGCGGCCCTGCCGCCTCACCCCAATGTATGCAGGTGGAGGTGTATTCACAATGCCACACTTCGGATTCCCAAAAATGATAATAGTTTGTACAAAAGAGTTCCCTTTCAAATCTACCATTTGGCACCATTGGTCTTAGCAAGTGTAAGTTTATAAGGTTTCATCATAAGAGAAATAAGTGTTTAATCACATTGATTTCATACAAGATCTTCTTTCCAAAAGAGGTATAACATAATTAAGTCAAAAATAGAGAATCATTAACACATGAGGGTGGGTTCTAACATGTTATGCCAATCAGGAATTAATTTTACTAGTTTGAATACCCCATATCAATAGCGTTCCATGTTGTAACTTCACACGATGGAGTTTTGTAAGAACACGGGAATTCCAATACTAGAAAAAAAAAGTTTAGCCTTCATACCTCTAAAGAGCTTTTCGTAGTGCCAAAATAATGTCCCAACACTCCTAACGATGCCAATCTATCAATGAGGAGAGAATTATAAGCAGGATTAGAGGAATTCGCATGGCAAGGGCTATTACAAGTATGACCCGACCTTTCCCTCAACTAATTCAACAACAAAACCACCCAAGATTGTTCAACACCTTTCCCGCAGTCTCTATTAGCTCATGCATGTGATAAAACGTACCCTCGTCACCCACAATCAACCCAAACCCGAAATTGAAGAATTGGGGGAAGAAATTCTTACCTTTTTGAAGCCCTAGCAAGTTCCTTTTGATGGAATTCCAAGGTTTGATCAAAGCAGAGTAGTAAAATCCTTAGTCCTCCCTTTCCTCTCTCTGGAATAGCTTTCTCCTCTCTCTAAAATATCGGGTAATCCCCTAAAAATGAACCCTTAGGCTAGATAAATGAAATGGGGGTCGGGTTATAATATTGGAAAAATGGAGCCCCAATGCAGATCTATGATCACATATGCAACCGCATAACACTTCTACGATTCGCAACATGGACCGCATAATGGCCCTCCAGAACTAGGCGTTTCTGCTTCACTATGAGATAGGTCTGCGGTCCGCAGGCCAATTATGCGGTCGCATAATGGACCACAAAACCTACTTCAAACATTTTTCATGCTGGATCTGCGATGGGATCTGCGACCCGCAAAATGGTTCTGCGACCGCATAATGGGCCGCATAATGTTCCTCAAAATTGGAAAATTTATCTGCTTCAATCCACGGTCGATCTGCGGTCCGCAAACTAGTTCTGCGGATGCATAGTGGACCACAGAACTGCCATATTCTGCAAACTCTTTCCTTCAACTCCTCGACGCACTGAGCAACCCCAAAAGTCCGTACCGCGTCGAGCTTGCTCGCAGCGAAGAATTTCTACAATCTTCAAACACATTAACTTACCTCGGCACCACAAAAACTGGGTTTTAGGTAAAATTTTATGGGGCCTTACATCCTCCCCTGCTTAGGATCATTCGTCCTCGAATGAGGATCAAAATTCATCATTAGCACCCAATGTGACTCAGCTGCTATAACACACACCAGCAGTTCCAAAATTTTGACTAACTCCCTAAATTTTCAAAAAATTCGCTAGAGTCTCTCCTGTAATTGGGGCCTATCCACCTGCCAGAGAATCTAAAAACCAGTCCTAACAACATAACCACAACACAATGATATAAAATAACAGGAAAACAACACCGGGCACAATGCCATTAAACATTACATTACCAAGGAGGAGCAACCACAACATAAGTCGTACAGGGGAAACATAATTTATAGAAAGTTAGCTTTCAACATCATGGACACAATTACATAGCTACTCAAATAAATTATGATACTTCTTCTTCATCTCTTCCTCGGCCCCCCAGGAGGCCTCTTCGACTTAGGTTTTGCCACGACACTTTCACGGAGGCCATCTCTTTATTCCTCAACTTTTGAACTTGCCTATCAAGAATTGCAACTGGAATTTCTTCATTAACCTCAATTATATCAACCGGAATAATGAGCGACGGATCTCCAACCACCTTCTTCAACATGGGTACGTGGAACACCGAGTGCACTAAAGACATCTCTGGAGGTAGTTCAAGCTTGTATGCCACCCGACCAATCCTCTGAATGATTCTGTATGGTCCGACATACCTCGGACTCAACTTCCCTTTCTTACAAAACCGCATTATGCCGTTCATGGGGGAAACCTTCAAGAATACCCTATCATCCTCTTTGAACTCCAAATCACTGCGACGCATATCCGAATAGGACTTTTGATGACTTTGAGAAGTTTTTAACCGATCCTTAATGATCTTAACCTTCTCCATAGCCTGATGCATGAGGTCTGGTCCTATAAATTCCTCTTCCCCAATCTCAAACCACCCAATGGGAGACCTACATCTCCTACTATATAAAGCCTCGAATGGTGCCATCTGAATACTAGCATGATAACTGTTGTTGTAGGCAAATTCTACGAGTGGCAAATGATCATCCCAGGTACCCTTGAAGTCAAGAACACAAGCATGCAATATATCCTCAAGCGTGTGAATAGTCTGCTCTGCCTGCCCGTCAGTCTGTGGGTGAAAGGCTATACTAAGATTCACCTGAATACCCAAACCTTGCTGAAATTTCTTCCAAAAGTTAGTTGTGAACTATGCCCCTCGATCCGAGATAATAGAAACTGGAGTGCCATGCAACCTGACTATTTTCTTGAAATACAACTGAGCATACTGTTTGCTGTGTCAGTAGCCTTAACAGGTAAGAAGTGAGCTGATTTTGTGAGTCGATCCACAATCACCCAAATCGAGTCATACTTACGAGGTGTGCGAGGTAGTCCCACCAAAAAGTACATATTGATCATTTTCCACTTCCACATTGGAATTTCTATGTTCTTGTTACACCCCATATTTTCGTACGTGAAAGTAGGCCATAAGTAAATTGATGAAAGCTCGGAAAATGAGATGTTACATCCCGCATTTGCGTACGTTAAAGTTTCGTCGTAAGTTAATCGACGTAAGTTCGGGGATGAGGTTATTTTGAGATTATAAGCATTATGCTATTTCAAACAAGTGATGAGTAAATTCGTGAAGGAGAGAGGGTAAGCAAATCAAAGAAAATGAGTTTTGTCAAAGTTTGGCAATTTGGGATAAAATACGGTCCAAGCTATAATACCCCGTATTTATGGACTAGTACCTTACAAGGTACCATATGACCATGATAGTAAGGTGTATAAGGTGTGTCAAAAGTGAGTAGTATTTTAAGTAATTTGAGATAATTCTTAATTATGTGGGTAATTTATTAATTGTTGGTTTAGTGGAGAATTACCAAGTTAATTAAGAAAATTGGTAATTAATTAAGACATTTTGGATAAAATTCTTGAAGCCCAATGTGGCAGCCCACTATGCCTATATAATGACTCTTGAATTATGTGGTAAGGTGGCCTAATTAGAGGCCTTTAGGCAAGGATGAGTCATTCAAGTGGGGCCCACTCAATAAGATAAAAATTCAATCTTCCTAATTCATTAAAGGGAGATGGATTAAGAGATTCAACAAAGAGTTTATATGAAATCTTCAACAAGGTAACAGGTGGAGCTCCTAACTTTGAGAGATCTTCTAATCTGATTTAAAGTATGATGCTAAGCTTAATAAGATATTTGTTTGGTGATGTTAAGATTACGGATGGAGTTCAAGGAATTTGATTGAAACTTCATGATACGATAAAGCGTGAGATTGGCGATTCTAAGGGATTACGGTGCAATCTTTCTCAAGAATATCATACGGATTTTTCTCTACTTCGATCCGCCGTTATGTGATTTGTCGCAATTGACGTGTGTTATAGGGATTGTCAAGAGATTCAGCTCAGGTATGTTAAGACTAAGCCCTTCCTTCATTTTGGAATGATCTCGTAACTAAATGTGTTTGATAACGAGGCATAAAGAGAAGTTCATACTCCCGAATTTATATACATTATCCTAGTCTCATAAGTTATAGTATTCTCCCTTATCAGGACTTTATATTCAATTGAGTATTATCTTCTTCCAGTCAAGAGAATAGAGGGTCTATATACATACAGTACTACAGTATTTTCACCACCATCGAGCTATAATCGATGGGCAGGACCCTATTGGGCAACCTTTGATCATATGGTAAGTTATATACCGAGCCTACTGTGGCCGAGCGCCTATGAGCGAGCCCAGAATGGCCGAGATACAGAGCCTAGTATGGCCGAGCGCGTATGAGCGAGCCTACTATGGCATAGCAGTTATATATACCGAGCCCTATAAGGCCGGACATCTATTTTACTTACGATATTGAGAGAGTTGAGTCAGTATCAGTAGGTAAGCATATCTTTAGATTATCTTTGAGTCCTAGTTACTTTTAGTTATTATATTATCAGTTCAGTTTCAGCTTTCAGTTATTTTGTTGCCTTACATACTCGGTACATTATTTGGTACTGATGTCCCTTTTGCCGGGGACGCTGCATTTCATACGTGCAAGTTCAGACAGACAGACGAGTAGACCTCCTCAGTAGGTGCTGCCCGAGTTCAGCTTTATCAGTAAGCTTCGCATCTTTCGGAGTTGCTGGGTCTAGAGTTTTACGTACATCTTGTGTATATATGTATATATATGTTATGGATAGGTTGGGGACCTGTTCCGATCAAAGTACATCCATCAGTAGAGGCTTGTAGATATATCCTGTCAGTTAGTGCAGTATGTTAGGCTTGTAAGCCTTGTATGTACATTTTATTGGTTTGCCAGCTGTAGTAGTTATGACGGCCTTGTCGGCCCAACTTTAAATTGATGTTTAGTTAGCGTTCGCAAATTGTCTTGCAATGTGGCCCATGGCCAAAGTATGACATTATATGTTTAGAGTCCCTTAGTCGCAAGTTGGTATGCAAGGATAGGTGAGGCACCGGGTGCCGGTCTCTCCCCCCAGGTTCGAGGTGTGACAGTTCTGTGTCAACCCACCGGGCCGTTGGTGTTTGACCTTTACTTGTTGACAATGTGGGCATCTTGCCACAAAGTCCGCTACACTCCTCTTCATATTATTCCACCAGTAGACATCCTTAAGATCATGATACATCTTTGTAGATCCCGGGTGCACGGAATACCTAGAAGTGTGAGCCTCGATCATGATTCTTTCCCGGAGACCATCCGCATTTGGAACACATAGTCGCCCTTGGTACCTTAGTGTACCATTATCCATGCCAAGAGAAAAGGCCATGGTCTTATGTTTATGAATCCCCTCCTTCAATTGTACCAACAATGGGTCGTTGTACTACTTTTCCTTGACTTCCATAACAAGCGATTATTCAGCCCTATTTTGAACAATCACTCCTCCTTCACTAGAACCCGCAAGACGAACTCCCAAACTAGCCAACCAATGAACCTCCTTGGCCAACGGCCTTTGATATGCCTCCAAGTGAGCCAAACTACCCATAGATTTCCGGCTAAGAGCATCCGCTACAACATTAGCCTTCCCCGGATGATACAGAATATCGATGTCATAATCCTTGAGTAACTCAAGTCATCTTCTCTGCCTCAGATTCAATTCCTTCTATTTGAAATGTATTGGAGGCTCTTATGGTCCGTGAATATATCCACATGGACCCCATACAGATAATGATGCCAAATCTTCAATGCAAATACCACTGCCGCAAGCTCTAAGTTATGTGTTGGATAGTTCTTTTCATGATTCTTGATTTGCCTAGAAGCATAAACTATCACCTTGCCATGTTGCATTAATAGAAACCCACGTCCTATTCTTGAAGCATCATAATATACCACAAACCTATATGTACCCTCTGGTAGGGTCAACACCGGTGTCGTAGTTAATCTTGATTTCAACTCTTGGAAGCTCCTTTTACAAGCATCTGACCATTGGAACTTAACCGTCTTCTGCGTCAATTTAGTCAACGGAGAGGCAAAAGTGGAGAACTCCTCCACAAATTTCCTGTAATACCAGGCTAAGCCCAAGAAACCGTGAATCTCTGTTGGAGTTGTAGGTCTAGGCCAATTCTTCACAGCTGCAATCTTCTGGGATCAACCTTAATTCCTTCTCTGGAGATGACATGACCCAAGAATGTAATAGATTCAAGCCAAAATGCACATTTCGAAAACTTCGCATACAACTTGTGTTGATATAGAGTCTGTAGAACTGCCTTGAGATGATCGACATGGTCCTTTCGACTTCATGAATATACCAGAATATCGTCAATGAACACTATCACAAAGGAGTCAAGAAAAGGCTTGAAGACTCGATTCATAAGGTCCATGAAAGGTGCCAGGGCATTTGTTAGCCCAAAAATTCATAGTGCCCATACCGGGTCCTGGAAGCAATTCTCGGAATATCCTGCTCCATGATCTTCAATTAGTCATACCCGGATCTTAAATCAATCTTGGAGAAATACTTAGCACCCTGCAATTGGTCAAACAAACCATCTATCCTTAGTAGTGGGTACTTATTCTTGATCGTGACCTTGTTGAGCTGACGATAGTCAATACACAGCCTTAATGACCCATCTTTCTTTCTTACAAAGAGGACTGGTGTGCCCCAAGGTGACACACTCGGCCAGATGAAACCCTTCTCTAACAAATCCTTCAATTGTTCTTTTAGCTCCTTCAATTCTGCTGGTGCCATTCTGTAGGGTGTAATAGATATAGGCTGCGTGCCCGACATCACATCAATCCCGAAATCAATCTCCCTATCTGGTGAGATCCTAGGGAGCTCATCCGGAATGACCTCCGAAAATTCATTCACATAAGGCACAGACTCAAGTGTAGGTGCCTCAGCATTGGTGTCCGTAACCCGAACCAACTAGTAGATACACCCCTTGTTAATCATCTTCGTGGCCTTAAGGTAAGAAATAAACCTACCCTTAGGCACCACATCATCCCCCTTCCATTCAATCACTGACTCATTTGGAAATTCAAAACTACCGATCCTGGTTCGACAATCAAGCTTAGCGAAACATGAATAAAGCCAGTCCATCCCCATTATTACATCAAAATCAACCATCTCCAATTCAATGAGATCGGCCAGGGTGTCCCGGCCACGCACTATGACAACACAATCCCTATAAACCCTTACAGCCACAATAGACTCGCTAACCGGAGTAGATACAGAGAACGGCTAATGAAGTTGTTCCGGTTCTATCCTAAATTCCATAGCAACATAAGGAGTGACATAGGACAATGTGGAACCGGGATCAATAAGAGCATATACATCATGGGATTGGATAGTCAATATACCTGTGACAATATCTGGAGAAGCCTCTGAATCCCGACACCTCCGCATAGCATAAAATATGTTGGGTCCTCCTGAACTCTGTGCACCACCCCTAGCTGCACCATGCCCTACGGGTGTTGGGATGCCTCGAGCTGGACGAGGTGTTGTGGATGTAGTAGCTGCAGAACTAGCTGGCTGCGCCGCACCTTTGCCCATGATCGGGCAGGATGAGCAGCAATCCCTCTGAATGTGACCCTTCATACTGCACCTGTAGCATATAGGTAGGTCCATGAAGTAGACCCCAAATTGCATCCTTCCACACTTAGAGCATGGGGCCTCCGCTGCTGCTGGAATCTCTCTCCAGGCCGACCCTGCTGGTGGGGTCCCATGTTGCCCTGACTGGGCCCAAATGGTTGTGCACTTATCAAAGACTGAGCGAATGACTGAGACGGCCTTGATGACCACCCCCTAAATGCCGACCTACCACCACCACCACTAGAATAACCACCAAAGTTGCTCGCGGACCAGGCCTTGCTGCTACCCGCCCGCTCCATTCTATTTTTCAGTTTACGGTTATCTGTAGCTTGAGCAAGCGCCATCATATTCCCATAGTTCATATCAGAATTCAAGCAATTGTAGCGGCATCATTAATAACCAAGGGGATAAGGCCCTGCATGTAAGGCCCCGTTAAAAATCTCCTAATGATTTAAGATTTTAAAGTGCGCCAGCGGTATTTGAGGATAATGTATTCGAGTATTAAAGGAGACCTATGGGATAGGACCATATCATTTTGTAATGAAAGTATATGTTTAAGGTGTGTTGGAACATACGAAGGAGTTTTGTGAATGGCAAGAGTTTATGTGGAACAAGTTGGATACATTAAGTGGAAAGGATGTCTCAATTCGCACAATATCCTACTTCAAACACATTATGCTACCAAACTATAACGACTTATGAGGTGATCTACCTATCAAATTAAAGCCCTTTGCGTCTAGTTTCCAACGCATCAAACTGTTCATCATTTGGATATTTCTATAGAAAGTTATGGCCATTTTAACGGACCTATTCCATATGCGCGACCAGATGCGCGGCCGCGCATATTAGAGGGTATTCTGCCTCAGGTGCGCGACCAGGTGCGCAATCGCATACGTAGGAGCCCATTAAATACCCCCAAGGCCAGATAGAGAGAGGGGTTAAGTCATTTCTTGCGCTAAAATCTGATATTTTTAGAGTGAGAGTGTGCCTTAGAGTGGGAAAGTGTTCCTCAACAATTGTTCTTCAATTCTTGCTCAAAGCTTGCAAGATTAACAAGAAAAACCCACAAGGTCTTCATCCTAAAGGTAAGATTCTACACCTCAACCCTCAATCTCGAATTTTATCTAGAATTTGGTAATTAGTAAGATAAATTTTGGGCATGAGAGTTGTTCATCTTGCATGCATGTGTTATCAAAGAGTGTAAGAAGATTGTTGAGCTAAGAATGGTAGATAATGGGTTTGGGATGATGGAATCCACCATAGGAGGACCTTGAAACCTTAATGCACACCTAGTGTTTGATAAAATTCTCAAATGAGCTAGAATCATGATCATCCTCCTAATTTTGGTTCAATTTGTTATATTTCTAAAATAGATTGAAGTTTCTAGAAATCCGGAACATTTTAGAGTTTAAGGAAGCTCAATTGAGTTATGTTGGCTAAACTACTCTCTTAAAATTAAATTCCATGATGTTCCCGTAAGTTTCAAGTATGGTTGTTTCAAGTTCCTTATTCTATGTTCCGAGTTGTTCCCAATAAATTCGATTGTCCCGAATAAGCAAAGTGTCGAGAATTATGTATTCAAAATGTGTTCCGAATGTTCCTATCACATTATGTTATCCTTTGGGAATATGTTCAAGAATGATATGTATATTAAAATGCTATATCTTTGAGTCCTGTTTCAAATGAAGGTTATGATGTCCAATTATGTGTGGAAATCTCAATATGCTTAAGACTCTTAATTGCTCATATGTGTACCTAAAGTCTTGATTGGAAATGTCTTATTGTTGATAATCTATAAAGATGGTTGGAAGTAAAATAAGTGAATTGGGGATAAAAAGTGTGGACAGCGTGCCAAGGGTGAAAGTTATACTTGTGACCAATGGTGCCAATGAAATGAGGTGATATGAGAAAGATTATGAAATGAGCTTTCATTCAACTGTTCCAAAATTGACTTCGAAAATAGAATTGCCTAAAAGCTTATGAACTCAAGTGATGCCCGTATATGACTGTTTTAACTAATGTTATGCCTTGTAAGTAGTTTTGATGTGTTTTGCATTCTACATATTCTTGAGTGGAAATTGTGTATCGCCCTTTTTGTGGAAAAGTGTTTCAAGAATAAATGATGTGTTACTCGTTTATGATTTTAACTTGTACTTCGATTGCCAACCATTTTACTCCATTTCTTGGAAAGAAATCCATTGTGTTTAAAGTCTTCATTACTAATGAACTTAAAGTTGTGATTTTTGAAATATTATATATGTTGATATTTATGATGACGATACATGAGAGGGATGATATGAAAGTGTGGAATATCAAATACGGCCACCGTGCCTTGAATGATGAATCATATGTATGGCCAAGAGAGCCAATGAAGTAATGATGTTGAAAGTGGTTGAAATTTCCAATGAGGCTATATACGGTATGAAAGGTTATGAGGTAAATGCATTTGTATTGTTGTTTTCTTTGTAAGCAAATCAAAAATATTTTTGGGAGTATCGATAGTCACCGAGGAAGGGTAGGTTGAAATAACCTAACCCCGAAACTACACGTGCTAGTGTAGAAGTGGATTGTGATCATTCCCCTTATTTGGGATGAGATTGATGTGATAAAATTATTCCCCTTATTTAGGATGAGATTGATGTGATAACATTATTCCCCTTAATTGGGATGAGATGATTGATAGAAAAGGATCATGTCGATCCACACGGCATTGTGGTGAGATGGCCTAGCCGATCGAGTCATTATCGGACGCCATGCCGCACACACAGTGGTGATTGTGCTGGAAATTGTGATTGTGGTTTATGTCTCTAATGAGATAGCCTAGCCGATCGGGTCATGATCGGACTCCGTGGTCAAAGTACGGTGGTATTGGTATTGAGAGTGACTATGGTTGATGTCTCTAATGAGATGGCCTAGCCGATCGAGTCGTGATTGGACTCCGTGCTAAAAGTATGGTGGTATTGGTATTGTGAATATTGGTACTGTGAACGGTGGTATTGGTAGTGTGAATATTGGTATTGTGAACAGTGGTATATCGCTGCTAAAGATTTCCCAACCAAAAATAATATTATCTTCGTATTTTGGAAATTAATATGTTTTAACTTGAAAATTGGATATCATTAATTGTGACTTGTTGTTTCCATGGTTTTCCCTTTAATGTTGGCATTCTATTTTGAAAGAGGACAGTTAGCTTTACATACTAGTACTATTCTATATGTACTAACGTCCATTTTGCCGGGGGCGGTGCATCTTCAATGGATGCAGGTGGTTCATCAACGGGCAGCTTTGGTCCTCATTAGCAGTCACTCTCTATTCAGAGGGTTTTGGTGAGCCCTACTCAATTACGGGCTTTATGTCATCTTATGTTGTATTTTGTACTATGAGGTATAGTCGGGGCCTTGTCGACGACATTTCCATTCTTCAGTTCTGTTGTACTTAGAGGCTCCGTAGATAGGTTCTGGGTGGTAGTCGATGTTGGGAATTGAACTAGAAATGTTCGTATTTGGCAGACATATTTTTCATTATAAAATTGTAATATTTTGTAAATTATGAATGAAGCTTCTAATGGAAATGAAATGGGAGTTGTTAATGAAATCTTATTAATGTTTGATTAATGGAGTACATCTCCTCTTTATTCATGGTTGAATTTGGGTAGAATGAAATCTAACAGGCTTGCTCAGCTGGGTTTACTCGGTTGAGCGCCGGTCACGCTCCCTGAGTTTAGGGCATGACACTACACAAACTGGCGCACTCTAGTCTCCATAGTGGACAACATGTGAATAGCATACTTGGACAGGCGCACGAACTCCATATGGTACTCCCACACACTCATGCTACCCTGCTTCATGCTCTCAATCTCAGCAGCACGTGCCGCCTTAGTCTCGGCAGGCAAGAAGTGATCCATAAAGGCATCAGTGAACTCACGCCACCTCGCTGGAAGGCTCCCCTCCTCACGGGACTCCACTCACATCTCAAACCAAGAATAGGCCACCCCTTTCAGGCAGTAGGAGGCCAACTCCACTCCCTCCATCTCAGTAGCATGCATAACTCGGAGAGTCTTGTACTTCTCATCAATGAAGTCCTGGGGGTCCTTCTCAGGATCAGTACCTGTGAACACTGGAGGATCTAACTGGAGAAACCTGTTCACCATGGAACTAGCGGAATCCCCTGGCTGACCAGAAGAAGTGGATGCAACATTTGATCTCTGGGCCAGGGAGGCCACTATCTGAGCCAACATCTTTATGGCTCCCCTAAGATCTCCATCAGAAGCACTGGGATCAGAAGCTGGAGCTGGAGGTGGAACTGGAATATCAGTTGGAGGGACCGTTGCACCCTCAGTAGGTGTAGGAACTGGTGCAGTCTGATCAAGAATAATGATGCAGGCGGTGTAGTAATTGGGGGAATATCCTCACCCCCCGGGTGCTCACCCGCATCATCAAATATAGAATCAATGCCACTCCTGGGGTGACATTGGCTCCTTGGCTAGCTCTTGCCTTCTTCCTAGGCGGCATGTACTGAAAGTTAGAGCAAAGCACGTGTTAAAGGAGGAACAATCTTACAATCAGCTTTATCGCATGATCGAGAACATCAAAGAAGGGTATTATTACTAAATGCCCAAGTAGCCTCCTAATTATAGATGTGGTCGACAACACACCGATAAGAAGGACTCTACTAGACACGGCTCCAAGACATCCTAGGACACTTTAAAACCTTACGCTCTATACTAATTTTGTCACACCCCGACATCGGGGAGTGCGACCGACGCTCAACCGAGATAAGCCGATCGAGCAAGCCTACTAGATTGCCTTCTACCCAACTCATCCATAAATAAAGATAATATAAACTTCATTAATTAACACCAATAGGGTTCATGAACAACACTAATTCCATCACCATTAGTTACTTCATTTATAAAGTCTCAAAATACATTCACTTTCATAGTTTGGAGTGGAACATGTAATACACATACGAAATTACTATCTTGACTTTCCCAATACCAATACACAACCCACACCATGTCTACGGAGCCTTTAATAGATACAAAAGAGTACAATGATAATGCCGGCAACAAGGCTCCGGCTATACCTCAAAACATAATATACACAAAACAAAAGATGCACGGCCCCGAAATGAAGTGGGGCTCACCAAGTCAACTAGGAAGAGAGTGTACTGCTATCACTGGTCAATGCTTTCTGCTGTGGAACCACCTGCATCCATTAAAGATGCAGCACCCCTGGAAAAATGGATGTTAGTACATTTCGAATAGTACTAGTATGAAAACCAAACACCTATGCAAGGACATGGAAATACAACATGAATATAATGAATCATGGTAACAATAAAAGGCTTAGATAGCTGTTAAAGCCATAGCAAGTTTATTAAGAGCTTTCAATAACATTTATAATTTTTTTTAAGTCGGGGATCCTCTGCAACTACCTTTAGACAAAACATCTCTGCCGCCTCACCCCAATATATACGGGTGGAGGTGCAATCACAATACCAGAAACTCTACACAAAACGACCCTTCCGCCTTACCCCAATGTATGCGGGTGGAGGTATATTCACAACACTACAAACTCTACACAAAGAGGCCCTATCGCCTCACCCCAATGTATGCGGGTGGAGATGTACTCACAATACCAAAAATCTACATAAAGTGGCACTACCGCCTCACCCCAATGTATGCAGGTGGAGGTGTATTCACAATACCACAACTCTACACAAAGCGTCCCCGCCGCCTCACCCCAATGTATGCGAGTGGAGGTGTATTCACAATATCAAAACTCTACATAAAGCGGCACTGCCATCTCACCCCAATGTATGCAGGTGGAGGTGTATTCACAATACCACAACTCTACACAAAACGTCCCCACCGCCTCACCCCAATGTATGTGAGTGGAGGTGTATTCACAATGCCACACTTCGGATTCCCAAAATGATAATAGTTTGTATAAAAGAATTCCCTTTCAAATCAACCATTTGGCACCTTTGGCCTTAGCAAATGTAAGTTTATAAGGTTTCATCATAAGATAAATAAGTGTTTAATCACATTGATTTCATACAAGATCTTCTTCCCAAAAGGGGTATAACATAATTAAGTCAAAAATAGAGAATTAATAACATATGAGGGTTCTAACATGTTATGCCAATCGGGAATCAATTTTACTAGTTTGAATACCCCACATCAATAGCGTTCCATGTTCTAACTTCACACGATGGAGTTTTTTAAGAACACGGGAATTCCAATACCAGAAAAAAAAAGTTTAGCCTTCATACCTCGAAAGAGCTTTTCGTAGTACCACAATAGTGTCCCAACACTCCTAACGATGCCAATCTATCAAGGATGAGAGAAATATAAACACGATTAGAGGAATTCGTATGGCAAGGGCTGTTACAAGTATGACCCAACCTTTCCCTCAACTAATTCAATAACAAAACCACCCAAGACTGTTCAACAACTTCCCCACAGTCTATATTAGCTCATGCATGTGATAAAACCTACCCTCATCACCCACAATCAACCCAAACCCGAAATTGAAGAATTGGGGGAAGAAATTCTTACCTTTTTGAAGCCCTAGCAAGTTCCTTTTGATGGAATTCCAAGGTTTGATCAAAGTAGAGTAGTGAAATCCTTAGTCCTCCATTTTCTCTCTCTAGAATAGCTCTCTTCTCTCTCTAAGATTTCAGGTAATCCCCTAAAAATGAACCCTTAGGCTAGATAAATGAAATGGGGGTCGGGTTATAAGATTGGAAAAATTGAGCCCCGACGCAGATCTGCGGTCGCATATGCAACCGCATAACACTTCTGCGGTCCGCAAAATGGACCGCATAATGGCCCTCCAAAACTGGGCATTTCTGCTTCGCTCTGCGACAGGTCTGCGGTCGCATAATAGGCCACAAAATCTCCTCCCAAAATTTCTCATGCTCGATCTGCGATGGGATCTGCGGCCAGCAAAATGGTTCTACGGCCGTATAATGGTCCTCAAAAGTAGAAAATCTATCTGCTTCAATCCGCGGCCGATCTGCAGTCTGCAAACTGGTTCTGCGGTCACCCTCGACACCATTAAACCTCGGGTTTTAGGTAAAATTTTGTGGGTCCTTACAGGCCAGCCCAAATGACATTGCTAGGAACTTGTAGTGACTATACCGAGTCCTGAAAGCAATCTTCAAAATATTCGGATCCCGAATCTTCAGCTGATGATACCCTGACCTCAAATCAATCTTCGACAACACTCTGGCATCCTGAAGCTGGTCAAATAAGTCATCAATGCATGGTAATAGATACTTATTCTTGATTGTGACATTGTTCAATTGCCTATAATCAATACACATCCGTATAGTCCCATCCTTATTCTTAACAAACAGAACTGGAGCACCCCAAGGTGACACACTAGGCTGGCTGAAACCCTTATCAAGCAACTTCTAAAGCTTCTCTTTCAATTTCTTCAACTCCATATGTGCCATACGATATGGTGGAATAGAAATGGGCTGAGTGCCCGGCACCAAGTCAATACCAAAATCAATATCCCTATCGGGCGGCATGCCCGAGAGATTTGTTGGAAATACATTTGGGAAATCTCTCACTACCAAAACTGACTCAACTGTAGGAGTATCAGCACTAACATCTTTCACAAAGGCTAAGTATGCCTCACACCCCTTCTCAACCATTCATTTTGCCTTTAGGAAGGATACAACCCTACTAGGAATATAATCCAATGTACCCCTCCACTCCAACCGCGGCAAACCTGGCATAGCCAGTGTTACAGTCTTGGCGTGACAATCTAAAACATCATGATAGGGTGACAACCAGTCCATGCCCAAGATCACATAAAAGTCTACCATATTGAGTAACAATAGATCAACTCTGGTCTCAAAACTACCAATAAAAACTAAACACAACCAATAAATACGGTCCACAAAGAATCATATGTTATATCCAAATACGGAGCAAAGTAAGATGACACATATGAGCAAGTGGAGCCCGGATCAAATAAAAATGAGGCATCCCTGAAACAGATCGGAACAATACCTGTGATGACTGCATCTGAAGTGGTAGCCTCCGTCCTACCCGAAAAAGAAAAGAACTGAGCTTGGACTCCCCCTCTAGGGCGACCTCTGCCTGCCCGACCTCCACCCCTAGCTAGCGGTGCAGGTGGGGCGGCAACTGAAGCAGCAACCACGGCCTGTGGACCCTGTGGAATCCTTGGAGCCTATGTAGTCGGTGGAGGTGCACCCCTCCTGAGTCTGGAGCAGTCCCTCACCATATGCCTAGTATCACCACACTCAAAGCAAGCTCTCGGTGGGCACGACTGCTGAAACTTACTCTGGCCTGATCGGCTGGACTGACCACTGAATGCACCCTGTTTGGGAGGTGCGCTAGAAAGTGGATGAGCATGGTGGGCAACCTGAGGCCTAGAAATAGCCATAGCACTGCTAGTAGCTATAAGTGTTGAATGAACTAGCCGACTCACATACCCCCTACCGTGACGGGATGTAGTTGCAGTGTGGCCACCACTAAATCCTCCAGTACCTCGAGGCTTCTTGTCCGCCCTGTCCTCTCTCTCTCTCGGCCCTGCATACCGTCCAACCTCCACACGATCTCCACTACGTGCTGATACAGAGTGTTGACACTCAATGTTTACCCTCTGTATTTAAAAATTAAATTCTGCAGGCTTCCTTGTCAAAAAAAGATAAAATGTAGTATTTTGTACATTTTTAACTATGATGCAATTTATTGATAATCATTCCCATTTTTACAAAATACAGGAATTTTTATCGTTTTTATTGTAATTAATTAAATACTACCATTTTTGTGCATTTTTATAAAATTTAAATAATTTATTGATAATTGTGCTATTTTTCAAATATTAGGATATTCTATCAATTTATTGTCTTTTCAAAAAATAAATAATAATTACTACAACACAATTGTAGTAGTTATATTTTTAAATAAATACTACAAGATTTTCTAATTTATAGCGCAGTCTATTTAATTACATGGAAGCCAGTAGAGTTTACTCCAAATACGGATCAAGCCCCATCAAATCATACGTCTTGTCCACATCTAATGTGATATGATAGTTGATGTGACTAGACACATGACATGATGCCTAGTGTGACATATCATGTGATGTGACATGATGCCTAGTGTGACATGTCAATGGATGTGACATGACTCTCTTTTATCCAATGGGTAAACCTTCTACCCAACGGGTAAAGACCATTGGTTTGTCTTCTCCCGTAAGTCAAATAAATTGCACTGATACACATGTGCATACACAGATAAATAAAGGGTACATAGTACATTGCCCATGGGTTTCAAACTTAGTGGTTTTATTTTGGACCACATGTTTATTTTTACATTGTCTTTATTTTTTACTTAAAAATAATGACCACATATTTTCCTTACATGTACTTATTCTACACTATGCATGAGAGGGGAACCATATCAGATTTTTAAGGCAAAAAACCCTAGCTATCTCTCACTTCTGATCTCTCTAAACTTAGAGAGATCACCCGCATTCTCTAAAAATTGGAGACTCTTATTTCTCTCTATCTCACGCCTGTCAACCCCCCTCCCTTTCTCGCCGGCCAACCGTCGGATTTGACTACCGGTGGGTCTGGTCGGCCACCACTGCTACCACCTCACCTCCCTGCTCACATCTCTCTCACCTCTTTCTCTGTTGCGACGAACTCACTGAAAATCGGTGAACTTGCACATGGCATTTCAGATCTAACAAGATCTGGCTATAATTGATGTTAAATCTGGCGACCTCTATGAAACTAACACCGCTTGACCGAAGAACATTTTTTGGTAATCTTTTGAATGTTGAGGCGTCGTTCCGATACTTTTGCCGTTGAAGCGGCGTCATTGACTCTAGAACTCTCTAGATCTGGCCATTTGTCCATTTTATGCTAGTTGCCTGAATTTTAGTTACCAGAACCTTATTTTCAGTGACCCTCACATTTTTCGGCGAGCTTCACCAGCGGACGACGCCATTGTTTTTTTTGGTACTATTCGGGTGTTTGTTTTCCCTATTGTTATGGTCGATGGCTCCTGTCTCGGTATTATTGGACCTCGTCCCTATGATGTTGGTTTTTATGTTGGTTGGACTCTTGATTTTTTTCGGCAATCTCTTTGGTCGCTATTTTGTGTTATTGTTTATGTTCATGGATGTTAATGTTTTAATTCTTTTGGTTGACTTATCTTTATGGTGATGGATGTTGTCGGCTTTAACTCCACTGTGGCTCCCTCTACTAGCCGGAAATTTGTTGATGATTTTAAGACTATTTGCCTCTTTAATAATAGTATCTTTGTTTAGGCTCAGTTATTTCTTGTCCACGTTGTCGATGCTGTTGTGCGGATGCTTTAACAGTATTCATGTCGTGGATTTTGTTGTGATATGCTCGATGGGAATACTTTTTAGAGGTACGATGCCCCGAATGACTCTCAGATTTGGCCTGAAATAACGAGCCGATGACCATAAACATCGAAAAGGAAAAAGATGAGAATTTGACGAACCAATAGCCCTTCGAAAATACGACACAATTAGCTATCTAGTCGCAACCAAGGCGGTTATCGTTATCATGTCTAGTCGGATATTACATATATCTGAGCCTCCTATATTATTTTTCTAAACTATTTTCCAATAAATAAACAATTTTCCAAAAGCATTTTCAAACTATTTTCAAAAACAATCTTCCAAAAATATTTTCAAATAAAATCATTTCAAAATAAATTAGTTTATTATTTACTTTATATTTTACTAATAATTTCCCTTCTTTTGTCTTGTGAGGTACTATCACACGAGGTTGCTTTCGGAAGATGATACCCGAAGACGAAAAGACAAATCCCCGTCAAGCCTCCCATTTCGTAACTTCCCTTCTTAGATGTACAAAACGCAAGTACAGTGAAACCGTAGATAGATATCATATTTGCTAGTTTACTTGATGTTTACATATTTGCCAACACTTCGGTTGTGTTGCATCTAGTTAATAATCCGGTCAACTTAAGATATTATGTGCTAGATAATTTTGCGAAACTTGTACGCAGATTTAGTATGTCAGATATATTTATAACTCATTTGATTAATTAGGATTAGTGTACACCTAGTTAATTAATTGAGTTAATAAAATGAAAGGCGTGTCATTTCCTTGTCAAAATAGGCGACTTTACCTCTTTACAACTGCATTAACATGATCTTTCTTTTAACCAATCTCTTTGTAAATTATTTTTGACTATCTTACTTCAAATAGACATAACTTGTAAAAGCATAAATGAGTCTACCATATGTAGGATTAATTCAACTATTGCATACACATGGGTCTAACTTGATGACAACGTTCTTTATGGGCTTTTATGATATTTTGTACAGGGTTGGTAATACTCTTAGCCTCTTTATATATTTGTTATCTACATATGCATTTTATATTTACTTATCTGTTCATTCAATTCTTTTGAACCAAGCTCTAGTTGCTTTCTTGTATGGTCTTAATTTTCTTTTGTTATAAAAATCAATATTCCTTTATACTCATACACTCTTGACAAAACCTTTTACGTTTTATTCTTTATACATTTAGTCAAGTATTTTAGTCAAGTATTTTAGTCAATTACAAAACACTTACTCATTTTTGAAGATAATTTTCTCCATTATTTATTTATTTTTTACATATTTTCTTGTATATTTAATACAACTCATTGTAGTAATTATTTGACTTTAATCATAAAATAACTTCTTCAAGTTTATTCAAACTCTTTTAGAACGTTTCACTTGTTGATATACATTACTTATATTTGATTTAATTACTCCATTGTTATATGTAAGATTTATGTGGATAATTTCCTTTTTATACTCCCCTATTCATGACAACTTTCCCTACTTTAGTCGATCATTTCTTTAAGCTAATTGCTAATTGTTTTATTTAAAATAATTCTTTACCATTTTATTATATGCGTTCAATTAAGATCAATCTTGTACAGTCAAATCACTCGACGTTAATTGTAAATTGGGATCTCCTTTATACCTTATTTAGAACCCAATTCTTTCAATCGAACTCCGAAAACGATTTTTTTTTGTTCATTAATTTACTTTGCATATCTTACTGTATATATTTTACCACAAATGAAATGATCATACTTTGAATATTTATCCACCTCATGACATTGCATTGGCTACTCTTTGATAGGAATTCTTTTTGAAATAACTAATCATTCTTTTCAACCTTCCCTCCCTTATTTGATCGAGTCAACCAGAACTATATTTTTGTGGATATTGAGGGATGCCTAACAGCTTTCCCTCGAGATAACTTGAACCCTTACCTATAATCTCAACAGTTTCGCAGAGTACTATAAGTTGTAATTTATTTCGTCTTGTGTAAAATAGGGTGCAACAACATGGCGACTCTACTGGGGATACTTCAGTTTCTAATCACAGCAGACTTGATCAATTACTTGAGGGATTACAGGTTCTCTGATACTCCAACTTCTATTCTTTCTGTCACATGCTTCAACTTATATATTCACTGCTTCAAGTTTTATACTCTTTGTTTCAAGCTGTATATTCATTGCTTTAAGTTGCATATTCTTTGTTTCAAGTTGTATATTCTTCATCGCATGCTTAAAGTAGTCTATTCTTTGTCATCCGCTTCAAGCAGTATATTTTGTTATGCGCTTCAAGCGGTATATTATTGTTATGCGCTTCAAGCAGTATATTCTTGTTGTGCATTTCAAGCGGTATATTCTTTGTCATATGCTTTAAGTGGTATATTCTCTGTCATCTGTATCAGGCGGCGTATTCTCTGTCATGCTCATGTTGTATATGCTCCCCACATATCTAAGTTGTATATTCTTGTTTATCCTAAAAAATGGAGAACAATTAAATTTGTTAGTGGTTTTAAGGATACGTGGATTTATTCAATACAAACGGTAAAGAATGCTAGAATAAACAGATAAGAGATGTAATAAATTATCATACCTCTTGAAAATAAAGGGGGGTGATTCTGGACTCGAGGGCAACCTCAATGAATAATCAGACCCCCCTTTATATAGTAAGGGAGTCCTACTCTAGGTACAATTCTATAAAAGGCAAAAAATCTTTCGTTTAACTAATCATCGAATTTCCGCCGGTACATGCCAAGATCCACGTCGCGATACCCAGCTGGTCAGGGATATCACGACCTCCCGTTAATCATGTTCGGTTGCCCAATAATGCTCTCTGAATTCTTTTAAGATTTGGACCGATACCAGGGTCACGGCCCCGATATTCTCGAGGGCGGGCATCGTGCTCCCAGAACCTGTGTCAATGAGTCCCTTACCTCGATTTCGGCTCCTTGTCATCACGTCCCTTACTCAATTTATTTTATCAAAAATCGGGCTGTTTTATGAGTCCGATTTCACCCGTATACAGATAGTCCCCTCGTTTCTCGGAGAGTAAGTTTTACGGAAACGACGAGGAATGACATGAGTTCTTCGATCTCTTCTCCAACACGCTGCGACACGAAATGATAAAGAAACCGCAATGTCCCATCAAAAGCGTCATAATGACCCCCAACGCGTATCAGTCGTCAGCAGGCCACTCCTGGATGTGAAACGGCGTGAATCCCCTATAAATACCTCTTCTTTCATTCATCTTTTACTTTTGACCAAGCTTCTACCTTCGATCCTTCAAGATATCATTGCCTTCCTTCATTCTTCAATATTCTTACCTTCGTTCTTCAAATTGCAACCTTTCTTTTACCCCTCACTTAAGCCAGTGTTTTCTTAGCAAGTTCTCACCCTTCATCTTCTCATTCTCCTTCATACCTTCAAACCTTTTTATCCAGATAAAAAAAATGGCAAAGATTTCCAAGACCGTTCCCCAGAAAGATTCTCCTTCTTCTACGCAGCCGACCACTGAGGTCAAGGAGACCCCGCTCCTGATGTGGTCATCCTCGAGAGGTGCGCTCCGAGCGTGGCCACTGATGAATCGGTAGCTGAGCCCCTCTTGAAAATGTTTGGGGGGGGGGGGTGTTCGGTTAATGATGAATTTAAGGTCGAAAAGCCCTCTTCGATTCAAGGCCGATGCGAGGTGGTGTCACTGTACATCTGCTCCATTACTAAGGCCGTTCTTCCTGCAGTTCAAAAAGACTGCGACTGGGTGGATAAGGATGTAGTGATTCTCGGGCCCGATGACGATATCACTACCCATGTTGAAGGATATATGAGTATTTACACTTATCTCTTTTACATTGGGCCCGGTGGACCCGGTCATCTTGGGCTTTTGTAGGAGGTACGACGTATGCATCTGCCAAATCCACCCATCGCTGTGGAGGATTGTGATCCTCCTCTGATTCTTTGTGAACAAAATCGATTCATGTACGTTCACCATCGATCATCTACTCCGCTTGTACAGTCCCCGAATCTTACGGGAGGGAATGATAAAGCTTGTACGCTGGGCCAGCAAAGCCCCATTTTCAAGTATCGACGAGGACCAGAATTGGGGTTGGCAAGGATGCTTTATCCAGGTGAGGACCTCCGACCTGATACCTGCCAAGTGGAGGCCACTCCCCGAGAAGTACAATGTATCACGTAACTATAACTCCTTTAAAACATTGATTTTATGTTTTATCTTCACTTTTCTAATTGGTGTTTGTTGTGGAGCAACCCTCGCTCGAGTCCCAAATGCCATTACTCGGCTCAAGGAGTGGATCAGAGGCATTTGTTCGCAGATTTCTTATGCCGAATGCTCATGGCACGAGCTCTCGAAGAGCCGCTGGGAGGCCCATTCTCACGGTAAGATTCTACTCTCCGAGTAAGTAGCACTAGACTTTCTTTTTCAATACTATGTCCTCATTGCTTCTCTTCTTTTTTGCAGGCTTGCCTAAGACCATCGAGCTTAGGCCCTTGGTAAGAGGCGAGTACCTGCCCGATGATCGTTCTGCTTCGGGGCAGCCCAGAGCCATAGCAGGAGAGAAGAAAAGGAGGAGGGCCCCGAGTTCCCCTAGCTCAAAGAAGAAGAAACCAAGGAGAAGGTTGGCTCGTAAGCCAAAGGAAAGGTCCAGCTCCCGAGTGCCTGATTCAAACTCACTCTTCTGGTTCAGGGACGAGCCCGAGGAGGACCATCCTTTTGTGGCCCGCGAGCCGTCCGTTCCCGAGGAACAGATGGCAACCAAGGGGGAAACAATGGAGGCTAATCCCCCTCAAGTTCATGAGGCTGGTACATAGGCGAGGGTCGAGACCTCTCGAATCGTGGGCTTCGCCCAGTGTTATAGAAATTTTAGGATCTCTCTCATTCACAGAACCCATGTTCGATGAAGCCCGAGCGACGAAGGAGCAATCCAATGAAGTGGCTCATGGAGCGGACGATCCCCTTTGATGCTTCTTTGATGGTGTAGACTCAACCGCCCTAGAAGACTTCTTCGGGTTGATGAATGCACAGTCTTTCGCTCAGTCTTTGATGAGTGCACAGCCATCCGGGCCCAGTCAGGGCAACAGGGGACCCCACCAACATGGTCGACCTGGAGGGAGATTCCAGCACTAGCGGAGGCCCCCATGCCCTAAATGTGGAAGGATGAATTTTGGGGTCTGCCTCATGGACCTACATATATGCTACGGGTGCGATATGAGGGGTCACATTCAGAGGGACCGTTGCTCGTCCCGCCGGATCATGGGAAAAGGTGCGGCGCAACCAGCTAGTTCTGCAGCTACTACATCCACAACACATCCTTCAGCTCGAGGCACCCCAGCACCCGCAGGGCATGGTGCAGCTAGAGGTGATGCACAGAGTTCGGGAGGACCCAACAAATTTTATGCTATGCGGAGGCGTCGAGATTCAGAGGCTTCTCCAGATGTTGTCACAGATATATTGATTGTCCAATCCCATGATGTATATGCTCTTATTGATCTCGGTTCCACGTTGTCCTATGTCACTCCTTATGTCGCTATGAAATAGAGGAGATGTCTTTGGGTGCTGCTAAAGAAAATGTCTAAACACATTCAGGGACCATGGTTGGTCACCGAGGACTTCAGCTTCATGAGCCGTTCTCTGTATCTACTCCGGTTAGCGAGTCTATTGTGGCTGCGAGGGTTTATAGGGATTATGTTGTCACACTGCATGGTTGGGACACCCTGGCCAATCTCATTGAATTGGGGATGGTTGATTTTGATGTAATAATGGGGATAGACTGGCTTTATTCATATTTTGCTAAGCTTGATTGTCGAACCAGGACTGTTAGGTTTGAATTTCCAAATGAGTCGGTGATTGAATGGAAGGGGGATGATGTGGTATCGAAGGGTAGGTTTATTTCTTACCTTAAGGCCACGAAGATGATTAAAAAGGGGTGTATCTACCATTTGGTTCGGGTTACGGACATCGATGTTATGGGTCCGTGCCTGTTATGGGTGAATTTCCGTAGGTCTTTCCGTATGAGCTCCCTGGGATCCCACCAAACAGGGAGATTAATTTTGGGATTGATGTGATGTCGGGCACGCAGCCTATATCTATTCCACCCTACAGAATGTCACTAGCATAATTGAATGAGCTAAAAGAACAATTGAAGGATTTGTTAGAGAAGGGTTTCATCCGGTCGAGTTTGTCGCCTTAGAGCGCACCGGTCCTCTTTGTAAGAATGAAAGATAGGTCATTAAGGATGTGTATTGACTTTCGGCAGCTCAACAAGGTCACGATCAAGAATAAGTACCTACTGCCAAGGATAGATGATTTGTTTGACCAATTGCAGGGTGCTAAGTATTTCTTCAAGATTGATTTAAGATCCGGGTATCACCAACTGAAGATCAGGGAGCAGGATATTCCGAGAACAGCTTCCAGGACCCGGTATGGGCACTTTGAATTTCTGGTAATGTCTTTTGGGCTACCAAATTCCCCGACAACTTTCATGGACCTTATGAATCGAGTCTTCAAGCCTTTTCTTGACTCCTTTGTGATAGTGTCCATTGACAATATTCTAGTATATTCATGAAGTCGAGAGGACCATGTCGATCATCTCAGGGCAGTTCTACAGACTCTATATCAACATAAGTTGTATACGAAATTTTTTGAAATGTGAATTTTGGCTTGAATCTGTTACATTCTTGGGTCATGTCGTCTCCAGAGAAGGATATAAGGTTGATCCTAAAAAGATTGCAGCTGTGAAGAATTGTCCTAGACCTACAACTCCAATAGAGATTCGCAGTTTCTTGGGCTTAGCCGGGTATTATAGGAAATTTATGGAGGGGTTCTCCACTCTTGCCTCTCTGTTGACTAAATTGACGTAGAAGGCGATTATGTTCCAATAGCCAGATGCTTGTGAAAAGAGCTTCCAAGAGTTGAAATCAAGATTAACTACGACACCGGTGTTGACCCTACCAGAGGGTACGGATGGGTTTGTGGTATATTGTGATGCTTCAAGAATCGGACTTGGGTGTGTATTAATGCAACATGGCAAGGTGATAGCTTATGCTTCTAGGCAACTCAAGAATCATGAAAACAACTATCCAACACATGACTTAGAGCTTGCGGCGGTGGTATTTTCATTTAAGATTTGGCGTCATTATCTATGTGGGGTCCATGTGGATATATTCACGGACCATAAGAGCCTCCAATATATTTTCAAATAGAATGAATTGAATCTAAGTCATAGAAGATGGCTTGAGTTACTCAAGGATTACGACATCGATATTTTGTATCATCCGGGGAAGGCTAATGTTGTAGTGGATGATCTTAGTGGGAAATCTATGGGCAGTTTGGCTCAATTGGAGGCATATCAAAGGCCGTTGGAGAAGGAGGTTCATCGGTTGTCTAGTTTTTGAGTTCGTCATGCGGATTCTAGTGAAGTAGGAGTGATTGTGCAAAATAGGGCTGAATCATCACTTGTTGTGGAAGTCAAGGAAAAGCAGTACAGTGACCCATTGTTGGTACAGTTGAAGGAGAGGATTCATAAACATAAGACCATGGCCTTTTCTCTTGGCATGGATGATGGTACACTAAGGTACCAAGGGCAACTATGTGTTCCAAATGTGGATGATCTCCGGGAAAGAATCATGATCGAGGCTCACACTTCTAGGTATTCGGTGCACTCGGGCTCTACAAAGATGTATCATGATCTTAAAGAAGTCTACTAGTGGAATGATATGAAGAGGATTGTAGCGGACTTTGTGGTGAGATGCCCAAATTGTCAACAAGTAAAGGCCGAACACCAATGGCCTGGTGGGTTGGCACAGAACATAGAAATTCCAATGTGGAAGTGGGAAATGATCGATATGGACTTTGTGGTGGGACTACCTCGCGCGCCTCGTAAGTATGACTCGATTTGGGTGATTATGGATTGACTCATGAAATCAGCTCACTTCTTACCTATTAAGGCTACCGACACAGCAAACAGTATGCTCAGATGTATATCGAGAAAATAGTCAGGTTGCATGGCACTCCAGTTTCTATTATCTCGGATCAAGGGGCATAGTTCACAACTAACTTTTGGAAGAAATTTCCGCAAGGTTTGGGTACTCAGGTGAATTTTAGTAGAGCCTTTCACCCACAGACTGGCGGGCAGGCAGAGCGGACTATTCAGATGCTTGAGGATATATTGCGCGCTTGTGTTCTTGACTTCAAGGGTACCTGGGATGATCATTTGCCACTCGTAGAATTTGCCTACAACAACAGTTATCATGCTAGTATTCAGATGGCACCGTTCGAGGCTTTATATGGTAGGAGATGTAGGTCTCCCATTGGGTGGGGATAATTTTGGTATGGTTGGACTCCTAACAGAATAGGTGTTTGGAATTTGTGAGTTTGGTCGGGTTCTAAGGTTGTCACGACCCCAATTTCCCCACCTTAGGATCTCGTGATGGAACCTAGTCTCTAAGACTAGGTAAGCCTAACATTCATTGATAGCTTAGCAAGATTTAACAACTAAGATAATAAGATAATTCGTTAAAACTCATAATAACTCAAAACGGAACATCTGTAACATAATTCCCAAAACCGATGGAACTGAGTCATAAGCCTTACGAAATAATCTAAGAATCTCTAATACAACATTATCTGAATAGAAGATAAATAGTAGTAAAAGTAATGACTGAAGGTGACTCCGAGGCCTGCAAACGCCAAGCAGGTATACCTTGAAGTCTCCGAAATGTATGGTCAAATCACTAATGCCTAGCCTGAGCTGAGTACACCACAATGGTACTCAGTATGTATCAAACCTAACCTCGATATATTAGTGATGAGTTCAGGTCAAGACACCTACTTGGATAAGAGAAACTGAACAAGGTATAGTATAGGCAAATAATGGAAGACGAGGAAATAAATGACTATAAAGCAGTTCAATAAAGTAAGCTAACAATGGAATTTAAAACAATAAAGGCAACAAGGAGTGAACACATGGTAAGAACATCAAGAATCAATACGGACGAGTACAAGTAGGGAAAATAAAGAGATAACAAAACTGTTCAACCAACACGCCTCTTTAACATAGAATGTACAATAAGAATCACAACTGAGGTACCGCCTCATATCCACTTTTCACAATTCAAAATCACAACATTTCCTTATACCGCCGCGTGAGCCTTACATTAAGATATTTTGAAAAGATTTTTTCCGAAATAGCTACACGCACTTTAGCCCTTTTATGTCGCCGGGTGACTTCAAGTAATTTCCTTACTAGCAACTTGCACATAAAATCCCTCCTTATGTCGCGCACGCACATTAACCCCTATCCTTATACCGCCGCATGCGCATCAATATCACAACACAATAACAACTCACACCACAAGTGCCCATATGCCACAACTTGCCAAAATCAACAATACCAAAGTTACCACAACGTATAGCCCAGGGCTCAATCACAATGTGAACAAGAATCTCCATAATAACAAAGTGAGTGAGAATTTCTCAACAAGGAAAGACATCTCAATAATCAACAACTTCAAACAAGAATAACCCGGCACTAAAGGAGGTGACATAACAATAAGAGAGATAGCAAAGGCAACTAAGGCATATAAGAGCATGTTTGACAATAAGAGATAGAGTAGGTGATACAACATCAAGTAAAGCATGTAAGAAAAATTTAACAATGGAAGATCTAACATGATATTTCAACTTCTAATTAGATACATCAAAGAGTCTAAGAGTCTAAACCGGTCAAAATACCCCATATAAGCCTGTGTACATACTTGTCACCTCGTGCACACGTCTTTCACATAACCCAAATAACGTAAATCAACCCAAGTCCTAAGGAGTAGTTCGCCCACAAAAAGTTAGGCAAGATACTTACCTCAAACAAGCTAAATCAACCCACTAGTAAGCCTTTTTCGTGCAAATTCAACTTCGGATGGCTCGAATCTAGCCAAAATAACTTAATACCATAAATACAAACTATAGAAAATGATTTCGGATAACAAAGTTGCAATCTTTAAAGAGAATCATAAGGTCAACTCAAAAGGTCAACCCCGGGCTTGCACCTCGGAACCTGACCAAACTTACAAAATCTGAACACCCATTCTGATACGAGTCCAACCATACAAAAATTACCCAATTCCGACCTCAAATCGACCTTCAAATCCTCAATTTATAGTTTAAGACAGTTTTCACAAAATCCCCAATTTCTCCAACTTAAATCACTAATTAAATGATAAAAACAATGATGGAATCATGAATAATAAGCAAATCCGAGTACAAAAAAAACACTTACCCCGATCCAATCCTTGAAAATCCACTCCAAATTCGCCCAAAACCGAGCTCTCTAACTCAAAATATGAAAAATGGAATAAACCCTCGATTCACTCTTATTTCTGCCCAGGCTTTCTGCACCTGCGGCAATTCTGTCGCATTTGCGACTCCGTATCTGCAGAAAATCCATCACAGATGCGGCTTCCACTAAAGGTCAGAAACTCCAGATGCGCGGCCGCTCTTGTGCAACAGTCACCGCAGATATAAGTGCGCAGATGTGCAACCGCAGAAGCAGGAAAAGCTCTTCCAAACATACTATCAAGTCCCAAAACACTACACGAACCTACTCGAGGCCTTAAATCACATCAAACAATATCAAATCTACGAATCACACCCCAATTTAAGCCTATTGAATTAATTAACATTCAACTTTTAAAACTAATGTCGAATCATATCAAACCAACTCTAAATGAGCTCAAATTTTGAATGCAAGTCCCAAATGACACAACAGACATATACCAACTCCCGAAATCACAATCCGGACCCGATATCAATAAAGTCAATCCCTCGGTCAAACCTATCAACCTTCAACTTTCTATCTTTTGCCAAAAAGCACCAATTCAACCTACGCAACTCCAAATCAACTTCTGGACATACACCGAAATCCAAAATCACCATACAAAGCTATCAGAACCATCAAAATTCCATTCTGGAGTCGTCTACACAAAAGTCAAACTCCGATCAACTCTTCCAACTTAAGCTTCCAACCTTGGGACTAAGTGTCCCAATTCACTCCGAAACTCACCCGAAACCAAACCAACCACTCCGGAAAGTCACATAGCCACAATTGAACTAGAGGAGGCAATAAATAGTGGAACGGGGCTAAAATACTCAAAATGACCGATCGGGTTGTTACATTATCCCCCTCTTAAAACAAACGTCCATCCTCGAACGAGTATAGAGACATACCTGAAGTGTTAGAAGGTGAGGATAACAGATACAGATATCATGCTCGGTCTCCCAAGTCACCTCCTCAACTGGTTGACCCCTCCATTGAACCTTCACTGAAGCAATGTTCTTTGACCTCAACTTTCGGACCTGTCTGTCCAAGATGGCCACTAGCTCCTCAAAATAAGTCAAATCCTTGTCCAATTGGACTGAGCTGAAATCTAACACATGGGATGGCTTTCCGGAGCATGGAAACATGGAACACCAGGTGAACTGCCGATAAGCTGGGTGGAAATGCAAGCTTGTAGGCCATCTCCCCCACTCCCTCAAGGATCTCAAAATGACCAATATACCTAGGGCTCAACTTGCCCTTCTTCTAGAATCTCATCACACCCTTCATGGGTGAAACCCACAACAAAACTCTCTCCTACCAAAAATGCTACACCACGAACCTTCTGGTCGGCATAACTCTTTTATCTAGACTGTGCTTTACGAAGCTTGTCCTGAATCAACTTGACCTTCTCCAAGGCATCCCGAACAAGATCAGTACCCAACAACCTAGCCTCCTCCGGCTCAAACTAACCAACTGGAGAACGACACTGCCTCCCATATAAGGCCTCATAAGGAGCCGTCTGAATACTGGATTGTTAGTCGTTGTTGTAGGAAAACTATACAAGCGGAAAGAATTGATCCCATGAACCCCCAAAATCAATAACACAGGCATGTAGCATATCCTCTAAGATCTGAATGGTGCGCTCATACTGCCCGTCCATTTGGGGCTAAATGTTGTACTCAACTCGATCCGTATGACTAACCCACGCTGCATAGCTCTCCAAAAATGCAATGTGAAATGCATGCCTTGATCATAGATAATGGACACCGGCACACCATGAAGACGAAAAATCTTACAAATATAGATCTGAGCCAGCTGCTCTGAAGAATAGGTAGTCACCAACAGAATAAAATGTGTCGTTTGGTCAACCTATCCACAATAACTCACACTGTGTCAAATTTCTTCAAGGTCAAGCCCAACAACGAAATCCATGGTAATACTCTCCCACATTCACTAGGGAATCTCAAGTCTCTGAAGAAACCCACTCGGCCTCTGATGCTCGTACATCACCTGCTGACAATTCAAGCACCAACCCACATACTTCACATTATCTTTATTCATTCTTCTCTAACAATAATGCTGCCTCAAATCTTGATACATCTTAGCGGCACCCGAATGAATAGAGTACCGCGAACTGTGGGCCTCCTCAAGAATCAACTCACGCAACCCATCCATATTGGGCACACATAACCGACCCTGCATCCTCAACACCCCATTATCTCTGATAAAAACCTCCTTGGAATTGCCATGTTGTACCGTGTCCTTAAGGACAAGCAAATGGGGGTCATCATAGTAATTATCTCTGATGCGCTCAAATAAAGAAGACCGAGAAACCACGCAAGCAAGAACCCTACTAGGCTCCAAAATATCTAATCTCACAAACTGATTGGCCAACGCCTGAATATCCAATGCTAGCGACCTCTCACCAACTGAAATATATGCAAGGCTACCCATACTCTCAGCCTTTCTACTCAAGGCATCAGCTACTATATTGGCCTTCCTAGGATGGTATAGAATAGTGATATCATAGTCTTTCAACAGCTCTAACCACCTCCGTTGCCTCAAGTTCAGGCCCTTTTGCTTAAACAAGTACTGTAGACTCCGATGATCTGTGAATACCTCGCAAGACACGCCGCCTCCAAATATTCAATGCGTGAACTAAAGCTGCCAACTCTAGATCATAAACGGGGTAGATCTTCTCATGGGACTTCAACTGGTGCGAAGCATAAGCAATCGCCCTATACTCATGCATTAAGACTCACCCAATACCAATCCGCGATGCATCACAATAAACCATATATGAACCCGATGCTGAGGGCAAAACTAGAACTAGAGCTATGGTCAAGGAAGTCTTGAACTTCTGAAAGATCTCCTCACACTTGTCAAACCACTGGAATTGAGCACCCTTCTGGGTCAATCTAGTCAAAGGTGCAGCAATAGACGATAGACCCTCTACAAAACAGCGATAATATCCAGCCAAACTAAGGAATCTCCGAATCTCAGTAGCTGAAGACGGTCTAGGCCAACTCTGAACTGCCTCAATATTCTTCGGATCTACCTTGATCCCCTCGCTCGACACCACATGACCCAAAAATGCCACCGAATCAAGCCAGAATTCACACTTTGAGAACTTTGCATACAACTTCTTCTCCCTCACAGTCTGGAGCACGATCCTCAAATGTTGCTCATGATCTTCCCGGTCGCGGGAATACACCTAGATGACGTCAATGAATACAATAACAAAAGAGTCAAGATATGACTGGAATACACTATTCATCATGTGCATAAATACTGCTAGGGCATTGGTCATGTCACCCCTCGACCTCGGGGAGCGCGACTGGCACTCAACCGAGATAACCCGGCCGAGCAAGCGTACTAGATTGCCTTCTACCCAAATCACCCATAAATAAAGAGAAGATAAACTTCATTAGTTAACACCAAGAGGGTTCATGAACAACACTAATTCCATCACCATTAGTTACTTCATTTATAAAGTCTCAAAATACATACACTTTCATAGTTTGGAGTGGAACATGTAATACAGATACGACATTACTATCTTGACTTTCCAATACCAATACACAACCCACACAATGTCTACAGATCTTCTAATAAATACAAAAGAGAACAATGATAGTGCCGGAAAAAAGGCGCCGACTATAACTCAAAACATAATACATACAGAACAAAAGATGCACGACCCCGAAATGAAGTGGTGCTCACCAAGTCAACTGGGAAGAGAGTGTACCGCTATCACTGGTCAATGCCTTCCGTTGTGGAACCACCTGCATCCATTAAAGATGCAGCGCCCTCGAAAAAATGGACGTTAATACATATCGAATAGTACTAGTATGAAAACCAAACACCTATGCAAGGACTTGAAAATACAACATGAATATGATGAATCATGGTAACAATAAAAGGCTTAGATAGCCGTTAAATATATAGCAAGTATATTAAGAGCTTTCAATAACATTTATAATTTTTTTTTAAGTCGGGGATCCTCTGCAACTACCTTTACACAAAGAGGCACAGCCGCCTCACCCCAATGTATGCGGGTGGAGGTGCAATCACAAAACCATAAACTCTACACAAAGAAGCCATGTCTCCTCACCCCAATGTATGCGGCTGGAGGTGTATTCACAATACCACAAACTCTACACAAAGAAGCCTTGCCGCCTCACCCCAATGTATGCGGGTGGAGGTGTATTCATAATACCACAACTCTACACAAAGCGGCCCTGCCGCCTAACCCCAATGTATGCGGGTGGAGGTGTATTCACAATACCACAACTCGAAACAAAGTGGCCCCACCGCCTCACCCCAATGTATACGGGTGGAGGTTTATTCATAATGCCATACTTCGGATTCCCAAAATGATAATAGTTTGTACAACAGAGTTCCCTTTCAAATCAACCATTTGTCACCTTTGGCCTTAGCATGTGTGAGTTCATAAGGTTTCATCATATGAGAAATAAGTGTTTAATCACATTGATTTCATACAAGATCTTCTTCCCAAAAGGGGTATAACATAATTAAGTCAAAATAGAGAATCATTAACACACGAGGGTTCTAACACGTTATGCCAATCGGGAATCAATTTTACTAGTTTGAATACCCCACATCAATAGCGTTCCATGTTTGAACTTCACACGAAGGAGTTTTGTAAGAACACGGGAATTCCAATACCAAAAAAAAAGAGTTTAGCCTTCATACCTCGAAAGAGCTTTTCATAGTGCCACAATAATGTCCCAACACTCCTAATGATGCCAATCTATCAAGGAGGAGAGAATTATAAGCACGATTAGAGGAATTCACATGGCAAGGGCTGTTACAACTATGACCCGACCTTTCCCTCATCTAATTCAATAACAAAACCACCCAAGATTGTTCAAAAACTTCCCCGCAGTCTCTATTAGCTCATATATGTGATAAAACCTACCCTCATTACCCACAATCAACCCAAACCTGAATTTGAAGAATTGGGGGAAGAAATACTTACTTTTTTGAAGCCCTAGCAAGTTCCTTTTGATGGAATTCCAAGGTTTGATCAATGTAGAGTAGTGAAATCTATAGTCCTCTCTTTCCTCTCTCTAGAATAGCTCTCTCCTCTCTCTAAAATGTTAGTTAATCCCCTAAAAATGAACCCTTAGGCTAGATAAATGAAATGGGGGTCAGTTTATAAAATTGGAAAAATGGAGCCCCAACGCAGATCTTCGATTGCATATGCGACCGCATAACACTTCTGCGGTCCGCAAAATGGACTGCATAATGGCCCTCTAGAACTGGATGTTTCTGCTACACTCTGTGATAGGTCTGCAGTCCGTAGACCAATTATGGGGTCTCATAATGGACCACAGAACCTCCTTTCGAAATTTCTCATGCTGGATCTGCGATTGGATCTGCGGCGCGCAAAACGGTTCTGCAGCCGCATAATGGGTCGTATAATGGTCCTCAAAATTGGTAAATCTATCTGCTTCTATCAGTGGCCAATCTGCAGTCCGCAAACTTGTTCTGCGGTCGCATAGTGGACTGCATAATTGCCATGTTCTGCAAACTTTTTCCTTTAACTCCTCGACGCACTGAGCAACCCCAAAAGTCAATTCTTCATTAACCTCAATTGTATCAACCAGAACAATGAGCGACGGATCTCCAACCACCTTCTTCAACATGGATACATGGAACACAGGGTGCACTAAAGACATCTCTGGAGGTAGTTCAATGTTGTACGCCACCCGACCAATCCTCTAAATGATTCTGTATGGTCCAACATATCTCAGACTCAACTTCCCTTTCTTACCAAACCGCATTATGCCCTTCATGGGGGAAACCTTCAACAATACCCAATCATCCTCTTTGAACTCCAAATACCTGCGACGCACATCCGAATAGGACTTTTGATGACTTTGAGCAGTTTCTAATCGATCCTTAATGATCTTAACCTTCTCCATAGCCTGATGCACGAGGTCTGGTCCTATCAATACCGCTTCCTCAATCTCGTGCAATACCACTCTTTCTCACCAAGCACATGTACAAAAATACCAAGAAAGGTAGAAAGCATATAGCTAACATCAAACTCTCGAGTCCACCATTTCTTCATACTCCAAAAGCAGACGAGCAACTCTACTTCTACTTAGCAGTCCCGGAAATCGCGGTAAGTGGAGTCCTAGATCGAGATGAGCAAGGTACGCAATTTCCTATTTACTATCTTAGTCGAACTCTAGGTGAGGCCGAGACCCGGTACCCACACTTAGAAAATTTGGCGCTTGCCATAATAAGAGCCTCTAGGAAATTAAAACCATATTTTCAATGTCACCCAATTTGTGTAGTGACCACTTATCCTCTTCGCAATATTTTGCATAAGCCCGAACTCTCAGGCCGATGGCCAAATGGGCCATCGAAATCTATGGGTACGATATCGAGTATCAACCCCGAACGGCCATCAAGTCTCAAATCTTAGTAGACTTCATGGCCGACTTTACGCCAGCCCTCGTACCTGAGGTCGAAAAAGAACTATTATTAAAATCGGGTACAACATCAGGGGTGTGGACCCTATTCACAGACCGCGCTTCAAATGTGAAGGGGTCTGGGCTAGGCATCGTTTTGAAATTGCCCACGGGTAATACAATTAGACAGTCTATCAAAACTTCCAAGTTAACTAACAATGAAGCCGAGTATGAGTCCATGATTGCAGGTCTCGAGCTAGCTAAGAATTTGGGAGAAGAGGTTATCGAAGCCAAATGTGACTCCTTACATGTGTTAAACCAAGTCAACGGAACCTTTGAGGTTCGGGATGATCGAATGCAGAGATACCTGGATAAATTACAGGTGACATTACATCAGTTTCAAGAATGGACCCTACAACATGTACCTCGAGAGCAAAACAACAAAGCCAATGCCCTTGAAAATTTGGGGTCATCGATTGAAGATGACGAAATTAGCACGGGGACTATCGTGCAACTTTCGAGGTCAGTGATCGAAGAAGGCCACGCCAAAATAAACTCCACAAGTCTGACCTGGGATTAGAGGAATAAAAATATCGAGTACCAAAAGAACGGAAAGCTTCCGTCGGATCCTAAGGAATCAAGGACTCTACGTATGAAGGCCACACGATTCACATTGGCCGAAGATGGAACACTATATAGAAGGATGTTCGATGGACCATTGGCAATACGTTTGGGTCCCGAAGACACCGACTACGTCCTACGGGAAATTAACGAGGGAACTTGCGGAAATCATTCTGGTGCCGAATCATTGGTTCACAAAATCATCATAGCAGAATATTACTGGGCCAATATGGAAAAAGATACGAAGGAATTCGTTTGAAAGTGCGACAAGTGTCAAAGATATGCGCCAATGATCCACCAACCCGAGGAGCAACTCCATTCGGTCCTATCCCCATGGCCATTCATGAAATAGGGAATGGATATCGTTGGCCCTCTACCATTGGCCCCAGGTAAAGCTAAATTCATTTTATTTATGACTGAGTATTTCTCTAAATAGGTTGAAGCATAGGCCTTTGACAAAGTCAGGGAAAAAGAGGTTATCGACTTCATTTGGGACAACATTATATGTCGATTCGGGATGCCTACCGAGATCGTATGCGACAATGGAAAACAATTCATCGGCAGTAAAGTAACAAAGTTTCTTGAAGACCACAAAATCAAAAGGATCTTGTCAATGCCATATCACCCCAGCGGGAACGGACATGCAGAGTCAACGAACAAAACCATCATTCAAAATCTAAAGAAAAGGTTGAATGATGCAAAGGGAAAATGGAGAGAAATGTTGCCCGAGGTCCTTTGGGTGTATCAAACAACGTCAAAATCCAGAATGGGGTAAACACCGTTCTTTTTAGTATATGGCGCCGAAGCTCTAATCTCGGTCAAAGTCGGGGAACCTAGCGTCAGGTTTCGATATGCAACGGAAAAGTCGAATCACGAGGCTATGAATACAAGTCTTGAATTGCTAGATGAAAAACTGGAAAGCGCCCTCGTTCGAATGGCCGCACAAAAGCAACGGATCGAAAGGTACTACAACCGAAGAGCTAATTTTCGACATTTTATAACAGGGGACTTAGTATTGAGAAAAGTCACCCTCAATACCCAAATTGGGAGGGACCGTATCAGATCCTCGATATCGTCAGAAAGGGATCTTACAAACTCGGCATGATGAACGACGAACAGTTGTCAAATAATTGGAACGTGTCACTCCTCAAACGATATTACCGCTAAGGTACAACCTTCTCCATTTTTATTTATATTTTATACTAACTGTTTGCAGGTGTGTAATCGAAAACATCAAGGGATCCTTCAAACGCAGTCCTTGGGTCTGAAAGCACCCGTTGCACTCTTTTTCCCTTAGACCGGTTTTAATCCCAAATGGGTTTTTTCGGCGAAGTTTTTAACGAGGCAACCATTGTTCGTGCTAACTTAGAGCAATTCAACAGTATCTGAGGCTCCTTTATAATCAACCTCGAATACTAGGGGGCATCACCCTCAGATAGTTACAAGGAAAATACTTCGTGTCGACAGGGTCTCGATAGGTAAATTTTCTAGAGGACCAAACGGTAAGATGAACCATGTTTGTGTAGATTACTCGAGCCCTAATGGCAAAACATGTACGCATGTATAATTTATTGGAAGAAGTATTTTCCCTTTCCAGATGCCCCATGTTTTAAAATTTATAATTTGCAATCTCATACTTATGATCTATGGTGGAAACTGGCTTAAGGGCCGATCACAACTGAAGTTCAAACAATTTGTCCGATACTCCGGGACTGCCGTCCAAAAAACCGACACGATCGAATTACTAAACCTCGAGATCGTAAGACCTTAAAAAGGCAATCCTCGAATTTATGGACCACGTCCACCCCACTCGGGGACTGATACTTCGAACAAGTTTGAAGTATAATAGGGGAGCAAGCCCAAAAGGCGAATCCCAAGTTAAAGGCTTTGGCCAAATCAACACGGTTCAGAGACGTCCGATTTTTGTTATTAAATAGGCCTTCGAATATTTTCATAAATCGGTTAAAAAAGGCTACCCTTGGCTAAATTTCTAAGGGTCTCGATAATATCGACCATCGAAAACCCTAATGGATACAAAGGCGTTCGAACTCTCGAATAAATTCTTTATTTTATGTTAAGGCACTGCGAAATAAAGGGTCTCGATAATATCGACCATTGAAATTCCTAATGGGTACGGAACCGTTCGAACTCTCAAACAAATCCTTTATTTTGTGTTGAGGTACAACAGAATTTATATGATTAAACGATAAACTTATCAAGCCGAAAAGGGGGAGAAAGCCACTTTTTTTCTATGGCCGTGTTGGCCTAGTTTAAGAGCCTAAAAGGCCAGTTTATTTTTGAGTTCGAAGAAATCATCCTCACTCAATTAAAACCTAAGGGTCACCCTATTCCGAGTTCGAGCAAGTACTCACTCGATTATAAAAACTACACTAGTCTGGTTTCGATCAAAATGCCTAAGCCTCAAACTTATGAACAAAACATTCACAAGGCATAAAAGAAATAAAGACAAGTCAGAAAGGAAAGAGATAATTATATATATATGAATATTTACAAGGTCCGATCGGGATCCTATACAAAAAAGATCAAAAGTGAAAAATCTTAAGGTTCCTGATCTCCTCTGGGGGCAGCTTCTTCTACATCGAGGTCCTCCCCATTCTCGGACCCGCTCTTGCTACCATCATCATCATTGTCATCGGAAGTGGCCAGCAATCCAGCTTCGGCTTCATGCTCTCTGCCTTTGCTATCTCATTGGTAAGATCGAAATCCCGAGCGTGAATTTCCTCGAGGGTTTCCTCCGAGATTGGCATTTGGTGAGTTCAGCAATCCAATATGCTCGAGTTTGTGCGGACTCGGATGCCTCTCTCGCCTGGACTTGAGCGACTTCAGTATCCGCCCGATAGATGACCACGATCGCATCCGCCTTGGCTTTTGCTTTTTCGGCTTCAGATTTGGCCTTGGCAAGTTTAGAAGCCAACCGAGCCTCGAGCTCCTCTATTTTCCTGGCTTGAGTCAAGCTCCTATCTTTCATGCCTTGAAGTTGACTTTCGACCTATGATAATTGGGCTCGATTAGTCTCTTTTTCTGCAGCAAAGTGGTCCATACCTTTCTTCCACCCCAAGGACTCTGCCTTTATTGTGTCGACCTCCTCACAGAACTGCTCGATCCTCTCGATTTTCTGTTGCATCTGTGAGATTCAAAATATTAGCCACCGTTCCCGAGTCGAGCCGATGAGCTTTCAAGCTTTTCATTACCTGCTCGATCAGCTCTATCTGATCTTGGTGAGCCTTGGCCAACTCGGCTTGAAGATCTCTGATCTCTTCCTCTTTCTGACCACTAAGAAGTTTGAGGGCATTTCTCTCATCCGAAAGCCCTCGGAAGTCAGCTTCACATCGGCTCAGCTCCGCTCGAGACTTGGAAAATGCCTCCTGATGTAGAGCTAAAGCCTATATAAAAAGAGAAAAAGTTAGGCAGAAAATGGAAGAATATGACATCAACAAAGGGAATCAAGACTTACCCGATTCAGGGCTCGTTGAGCCTCGAAGAAATGACCCGATGCGTCACTCGGGCCGGCAGCATCCTCGATACTTGTAAATAAATCACGGAAGGGGTCCTCTCCCTCATGAGCTCCATCCACCTCGAGGGTCCCCAAATATCGGGCTTCCCGAATCGCCCTTTCTGAAAAAGCAGGGAGAGTGGGTGAGTCTCCGATTACTATTACCCCAAGGGAGTCACTTGGGGCGTTCTCCTCAGTTCGAAGAGCTTCAGGGTCGGTCCCTTCAGATATACCCATTGTTTTTCATTTCGGTGGGAGACATCCTCGATCTCCAACGTCTCAGGGACTTTTCCCGAGTCCTTCTCGGATATCCCCTTAGTTCGAGGCGGAGCCTCATCAACCACCATTGATCCAGTTGTCTTTGGGGCATCGATGGTTTTCTTTACTCGGGCCACCAGTATGGAGTTGTCGTCATTTTCTTCTTCTTCGTCTTCATCCCTCAGACGCCGAATAGATTCTTTCGTCAGAGGGATGGTGTTCTTCCTCGGCTTACGAGCCGTCTTTGTCTTAAGTTCTGGATCTTCGGAAGCCGAGGCCCTTTTTCTCTTGTTGTCTTTTGCTAGTTTCGGAACCGGGGCCGAGGTCTCTTCCTCGCCAGATGGCGGCCTCATGACCGCATCTTTGTCCAGGCCTACACACAGGAAAATTGGTTATGTTTAAGAAAGACATTTTGATCGAATCATCAAGAACATAGGAAAGGGGCTTACCATGAGTTTTGGCCTCCCATCGGTCCTTTGATAAATCGTGCGTTGAGCTCTCAGCGTACGAAGAGGTCGAGGCCAGGTCCCGAACTCAACTCTTGAGGTTAGGAATTGCACCGGGCATCCAAGAAACCACTACATCACGGAAAAGGATATCGATGAGAAGAAGCAAAGGGCCAAAACAATAAATAAGAATTAACAGTGGAATTATACTTATGCTTCATATTCCATTTCTCCGGAAATGGCATTTTCTCGGCCGGGATTACGTTGGAAGTCCTCATTCGAACAAACCAGCCCATCCGGCCTCAGTCCTTGTCCTCATCTATGCTCGAGAATAGCACTTTGGTGGCCCGGCATTGGAGTTTTATCAACCCGCCTCGATAGAGGCGGGGGCTGTATAACCTGATGAGGTGGTCGAGGGTGAAAGGCATCCCCTTGACTTTGCTCACAAAGAATCAGAGCAGAATAACAATTCTCCAAAAAGAAGGGTGGATTTGGCCTAGAGTTATGTGGTACTGACGACAAAAATCGATGACGACGGGGTCGAGGGGGCCCAGCGTGAAAGGGTAGGTATAAACACTTAAAAACCCTTCCACATGGGTGGTAATGTCTTCTTCCGGGGTCGGTATCACCACTTCTTTGCCTTTCCAGTTGCAGTTTTTCCTTAACTGCTTAAGGTACCCTTCAGTTATCGAGCATATGTACTTCGTCATTGGCTCGCATCGACCAGGAATCGATGAGGCTTTATCAGTTTTGAAGTCAGAAGTAATAACACACCCCCCGGGAACACACTCTTTATGTCGTGGCTCCACCGTTGTTTTGTTGCCGGCCGGCCACGATGAAGAAGCATTTTCCTTTTGAGGAATAGTCTTTGATGTTTTTGCCATTTTTGTATGGATTTGAAGTTAAAAATAGATGAAGATGATAATTTGGTGTTTTGAGAAGATGGTAGCAGTGAAAATCGTAGATGTGCATATGAAGAGGTTAGAAGATATAAAAAGCTTTGAAGATTAAGAATCTAAAAGTAAAAGTTCGAAATAGTGGAGAGAGGGGCTATTTATAAATTTCACAACAACGGTTCAATATTGGCGGTGGCCGACCACTGACTGACGTTTATTTAATGCCTAGGAAACTGTATAGACGGGACGTTTCAGTCACTTCTGTCGCTTATGTCATAAGGATGACGTCCCGATAGGTCGGGGTAGAAAATCGAAGGCTCAATTCATTTCTTGTCATTACACTCCAAAATAACGAGGGGACTATCTGTTCACGCTTAAAATCGAGCCCACCCAATTTTACTGTTTGACCGAGACCGGGAGTTTGCATCGAAGGACGACTCCAAAGTAGATCGGATCGAGGCAAGAATACAAGGTACCAAGATCGGGATTCGAGGCACCTTCCAAGATCGAGCCTACAACAATCAAGACCGAACGAGATAAGCGAGATATCCGTGACTGGTCGAAGATCATGGCAAAAATCTCGGAACAGATCAAATCAAAAACGGTTGTTTAGTTAATCATGGGATTTACTTCTGTAATTAGAATTGTACCATATATAGAATTCCTCTACTATATAAAGGGGAGTTCTAACCATTTGTAGGCACAACTGATAACAAAGCAATATAATTTTCTTCCTCGCTCACACTCTTGTTCTTCAGCTTATTGCGTTTTTATTGTCCTTGCATCAATCAGTTCGAGGATACTCTAACGCAAGGGTTGAGTTCTACTAAAATACTGGTTTGATTTACTTTATTGTATAATTCTATCTTTAATCTTCATATTTATCAATCGGTATTAAGTGAAATCACGTGTCCTTAAATCCACATTATAAGTTTAATTGTTATCCAATTTCGAGGGTAAACAGATCTTTATCATTGTTAGTTGGCCAATTTGATGAAGTTAACATCATAATTTAATATGCAAAGTAAGTGTTCACCAGAAGAGAACATGTAAGCATCAAATGTGCGAAGGAGTTTTTATTAATTTAAAGTGTTGTTTCAAAGGGAACACCAAGTAAAAATCATGGTACAACTTTTGGCAAAATGAGATATTTCAATTGAATGAAAGTAAAATCCCTTAAAATATAATTTTAAGGAGGCATGGATAAATAAATCCACGAAATCGTTTACAAGAAGAAAGGCGCAAATTCTTCCCTTGTTGATACTTCAAGCCTTGTCATTATATTGACACTCTGACAAGTCTTGAAGTAGGGGCATTTGTAGACATGTAAAATTTATTTTATTCAAATTAAATAAATAATTTAATTTATATTTTACATATACTAGTCCAAATAAATTACAGGCTAATATAATTAGATTAATTATTTAAATCCAATAAATATTGACTTGGATAGCCCATTTGATTGGGCTGCAAGTGATGAGCCCATTTAATTGGGCTACAAGAGATGAGCCCACTTAATTAGGCCCAAGATGTCAGCTTCCTAAAGGCCCAATTTGATGCCATGTGTCAAATGAATGTGACACGCCAAGTCAAATAGAAAAGCCAATAGGATCTTGCCACGTGTCAAAATGATAAGGCATGCCAAATTAAATTATAAGGCCAATGAAACCGTACCACAGATGCAAGTGTAATGACCCGGCCAGTTGTTTTGAGTATTTTAGCCCTGATCCCCTATTTATTGCCTCCTCTATGTTGTATTATGGTTATGTGACTTTTCGGGGGTGTTTGATTTTGGTTTGGGGGAGTTACGGAGTGAAATGGGACACATAGTCCCTAAGTCAGTGCTTAAGTTGAAAGAGTTGACCGTAGTTTGGCTTTTGTGTAGATGACTCCAGAATGGAGTTTTAATGGTTCCAATAGCTGCATATGGTGATTTTGGACTTAGGAGCATGTCGAAATATTGATTTGGAGGTCCGTAGGTCATTTCATCTTGAATTGGCAAAAATTAGAAAATTTAAGGTTTGGAAGGTTAAGAAGTTTGACCGAGAGTTGATTTCATTGATATCAAGGTCGAATTCTGATTCCAAAAGTTGTAATAGGTATGTCATGTCATTTATGACTTGTGTGCAAAATTTGAGGTCGATCGGAGTTATTTTGGTATGAACCGACATTAGTTTTGGAATTCAGATGCTCATAGTCTCAATAGGCGTGAATTGGGTTGCGATTCATTGAATTGATATTGTTTGATGTGATATTTTGCCTCGAATAGCTCCATTATGTGTACTAGAACTTGTTGGTATATTCGATGGGGTCCCGGGAGCCCCGGGTGTGATTCAGATTGAATCCGGAACAAATATTGACTTGTGTGATTACTAAAGCATGGTTGTGTCTGGTGCATTCATACCTGCGCACTTTGGGCCGAAGGTATGACACCGTAGAAGCGGCTCTCGTAGCGCAGAAGCGAGATTTGGCTTGTCAGCTGTGACCACATGTTGTGTCGTTAATTCGCATAAGCGGACCCGCTGCTTCGGGGAATGCATCGCCGAAGCGGAATGGGCTAGCCAGCCCTAGGGTCGCAAAATTGGATGACCCTCCGCAGATGCGCTTAGGGGTCCGTAGGTGCAAGTCTTCAGAGATTAAGGTGGAACCGCACCTACGATGGATTTTCCGTAGGTGCAGCGTCGCAGGTGCGACCTCATGCCCGGAGACGTGAGGATCACTGGGCAGAAAAGGGGCCTTCGATGGTTTGATCTCATTTTCCATTTTTGGACTTAGAGAGCTCGGTTTGTGGTGATATTTTGAGAGATTTTCAAGGAAATCATCGGGGTAAGAGATTCTAACTTGGTTTAGGCTATATTACATGAATTCATTGTTATTTTTGTCATTTAATTAGTGATTTGAGTTGGAAATTTGGGAAAATATTGTGAAAACTTCTTAGACTAAATTTTGGGAATATGAAAAGCGATTTGAAGTCGGATTTAAGTAATTCTTATGTGGTTGGACTCGTTATCGAATGGGTATTCGGATTTTGTAATTTTGGCCAGGTTCCGAGACGCGGGTCCAGGGTTGACTTTTTGACTTGACTCTTTGTTTCTCTTTAATGATCGTAACTTTATTGATCGGAATAGTTTCCTATAGTTTATATTTATGGTATGAAGTTGTTTTGGCTAGATTCGAGTCGTTCGGAGTTGGATAATCGAGGGAAAGACTTACTAGTGGATGTAGTAGCATATGTTGTGGTAAGTGTCTTGCCTAACTTTGTGTGGGTAAATTACCCCTTAGGATTGGTGTTGTTTTGTGTTAATTGTGATATGTGAAAGCCGTGTACGCAAGGTGACGAGTGTGTACACGGGCTAAATGTGGTAATTTACCGGTTCTAGCTATGTAGATTCTCTTCATGCCTTTAATTAAGTTACCATAATATGTTATATTCATCATCTTTAGTCTATCTTCACATACTTTACTTGTCTTACCTCTTACTTGTTAATTGCCTTTACATGCCTAGTTGAAATTATTGTTTCCTCTATTCCTTATTCATTATTTAATCATTGAGTTCCTTACTTGAAGTTGTTAATTCTTGGAATTTCTTGTTGTTGAAATTGGTATTGGGCTATAAAGGCCGTGATTCACGTTGAGGCAAAGTTGTTAAGTTGTGAAATAATATTCTTGTTGAGTTATTCATTTTCGATTGTTATTGTTGAGACTTTTGTGCATATTGTGGTTGAGCCCTGGGCTATTTAATGTGGAAACACCATTGTTGTTGACTTCTTTGGCAAGTTGTGATATTGGGCACTTGAGGTGCGATTTGTCATACATTGTGATATTGATACGCATGCGGCGGTACAACGTTTGGGGTTGAAACGCATGCGGTGAGATAAGGTGGGCTTGATACGCGTGTTGCTAGTAGGGGAAGTACTTGAAGCCACGCGGTATGATAAGGTGGGCTAATACGCGGGAAGCTATTTCGGGAAAATGATTTTCAAAACTAAATGCAAGTCTCCCACAGTGATATATGGATAGATTGTGAATTGTTTTGTAAAATGTGACTACGAGGTGGTACCTCAATAGTGATTTTTGTTGATACTTTTCTATTACTTCACTTGTGTTTTGGTTGCTTTGTTTACTTGGCATATCATTCTTTGTTTTCTTCCGTGATGCATTATTTGCCTTAGTTCAGTGTAACTAATCTTGGTATATTTCTTTATTGCTTCATTTCCATTGTTATCATTATTACACTATTATATATACCTGTTCAGTTTCTTATTTATTCCAGTGGGGCCTTGATCTGACCTCGTCACTACTCTACCGAGGTTAGGCTTGGCACTTATTAGGTACCATTGTTGTGTACTCATTCTATGCTTCTACACATCATTTTTTTGTAGATACAGGTACTTCCTACCAGCCCAGGCACAAGTCAGACAAGCTCAGCTTCGGAGAGTCCGCAGGCCTCAGAGTCACCCTCTATCTAGTTTACTTCATTTTCTTTCCCTTTCATAGACACTGTTGTATAGGGATGATCAGTATTTATTCGTAGAGCTTGTGACTTATTATCACCAGATTTTGGGAAGTTTTGTTATGCTGAGTTGAGAAGTTTCTTTTATGATAGTTGTTGAGAATTTGAGAGAGTTTTATCAATATTTTTGTCATATTCTACATGTATGTTAGGCTTACCTAGTCTTGGAGACTAGGTGCCATCATGAAATCCAACTGAGGGAAATTGGGGTCGTGACAAGTTGGTATCAGAGCCCTAGGTTCATAGGTGTTATGAGTCACAAGCAGGTTTAGTAGAGTCTCGCGGATCGGTACAGGGACGTATGTACTTATCTTCGTGAGGCAATAGAACTATTAGGAAAATCTTCACATCATTGATTCCTTATCGTGCGAATTTGTTGACTTTGAAATTCTAAATCTCTATCTTTCTATTCTCTCACAGATGGTGAGGACACGCATAGCTAGATCTGATGATCAGACACCCGCACCCCCTGCTAGAGCTGCGAGAGGCCGGGGCAAGGGAAGAGGCCGAGGGCGGGCACGTGGTGCAGCCAGAGCACCTGCTCGAGCAGCTATAGAGGAGCCACCAGTAGCTCCAGTTGGGGGGCAGGCACCAGAGACGCTTGTTACTGCCCCTGCACTTCAGGAGACCCTCACCCAATTTTTGAGCATGTTCGGCACTCTAGCTTAGGCGAGGTTGATTCCACTTATTCCTGCCACATCTCAGGCCGGGGGAGGAGCACAAACTACCGCCGCCTGTACCCCAGAGCAGCAGGTCCAGGTTGTCCAGGTCCTAGAGGTCATACCAGTACAGCCGGTTGTCCCAGTTCAGCCCGAGGTTAGGGCAGCAGCATCTGAGGGGAAGCAGATCATGCTCGAGAGGTACCAAAAGTACCACCCCCTACTTTCAGCAGCTTATCTTTAGAGGATGCACATGGTTTTCTTGAGGAGTGCCACCATATCCTTCGTACTATGGGTATTGTGGAGACGAGTGGGGTGGTTTTCACTATGTTCAAGCTTAAGGAAGCGGCTTATCAGTGGAGGCGAGCATATGAGTTGGGTAGCCCGGCCGAGGCAGCTTCACTCACCCGGGCTCAGCTTTCAGAGATGTTCATAAGAGAGTTTATTCCCCAGAATCTTCGGGATGCATGGCGCGCAGAGTTTGAGCAGTTACTACAGGGTGCTATGACCGTATAAAAGTATGTTTTCAGGTTCAGTGAACTGTCCAGACATGCATCAGCCTTAGTCTCCATAGTCAGAGAGTGAGTCCATCGATTTAACAAGGGGCTCAACCACTGTATTAGATTCAGCATGGCTCGAGAGTTGGAGATTGATACCTTATAGTAGAAGGTGGTGGAGAATTGAAGGGTATGTGGGGTCGGGAGAGAGAGGAGAGGGAGGCCAAGAGTCCTCAAGATTCTGGCACATATAGTGGTGCCCATGCTCCAGTTGCAGCGCGTCATGGTAGAGGCTTTGTGAGCCGTCTTGTTCAGTCAGCACTCCCAGCTTCCAGCGGTATTACGGCTACTCCTAGGTCTCAGGTTGACCATTATGCACTGCCACTATTTAGTGCACCTCCTGCACGGGGTGCTTTAAGCAGTCAGTCCAGCCGACCAGGGCTGAGCTAGTTTCAACAGCCACGTCCTCTAAGAGCTTATTTTGAGTGTGGGGATACTCTTCATATGGTAAGGGACTTCCCTAGAATCAGGAGGGGTACACCTCCACAGACTACTCAGGCTCCACGTATTCCATAGGGTCTCCAGACTTCTCAGGCCATGGTTATCACACCAGATGTTATGCTCTACCAACTAGGATGGAGGCGGTTGCATCGAACTCAGTCATAACATGTATTGTTCCGGTTTGTCATAGAGATGCATCAGTATTATTTGACCCAAGCTCCACTTATTCCTATGTATCATTTTTATTTGCTCCATATTTGGGTATATCCCGTGATTCCTTGGGTTCTCCTGTCTATGTGTCCGTGCTAGTGGGAGATTACATTATTGTTGACCGTATGTATCGGTCGTGTTTAGTTGTCCTTGGTGATTTTGAGACCAGAGTTGATTTATTGTTGCTCAGTATGGTAGATTTTGATGTTATTTCAGGCATGGACTGGTTGTTTCCCTATCATGCTATTCTTGATTATCACGCCAAGACAGTGACGTTGGATATGCCAGGTTTACCGCAGTTGGAGTGGAGGGTACTTTGGATTATGTTCCTAGCAGGGTGGTATCTTTCCTTAAGGCATAGAAGATGCTTGGGAAGGGGTGTGATGCATATCTAGCCTTTGTGAGGGATGTCAGTGTTGACACTCATACCGTGGAGTCAGTTCCGATAGTGAGGGACTATCCAGATGTATTTCCGGCAGATCTTCTGGGCGTGTCGCCCGATAGGGATATCGATTCTTGTATTGACTTATTTCCAGGCACTCAGTCCATTTCTATTCCACCATATCGTATGGCCCCAGCGGAGTTGAAGGAGTTAAAGGAGCAGTTGCAAGAGTTGCTTGATATGGGCTTCATTCGATAGAAATTCATTGATCCCGGTATTCGGTTCATCCGAGGTTAACCAAGATGTACCATGATCTTTGACAGCTATACTGGTGGAACGACATGAAGAGGGACATTGCTGAATATGTCACTCAGTGTCCGAATTACCAACGAGTTAAGGTTGAACACCAAAAACTAGGAGGATTGCTGCAAAATATGGAAATTTTGACCTGGAAAAGGAACGCGATCATCATGGATTTCATTATCGGATTACCGCGATCACGTCGAAGGTTTTATTCTACATGGGTTATCGTGGATCGACTCACCAAGTCAACCCACTTTCTACCAGTTAAGACTACCTTCTCAGCAGAAGATTATGCTAAGCTATACATTAAGGAGGTAGTCTGACTCCACGGGGTTCCGATTTCCATCGTATCAGATAGAGGTTCCCAGTTCACAACTAACTTTTGGAGGTTATTTCAGAAAGGATTGGGTACAAAGGTCAACCTTACCCTTAGATGGCCAGACTGATCGCACTATTTAAATACTCGAGGAATACCATGCGAGTATTCAAATGGCACCATATGAATTCCTATATGGACAAAAGTGTAGATCTCCTATCGACTGGTTCAAAGTGGGGGAAACAAAGTTATTGGGGCTAGGATTGGTGTAATAGGTTGTGGAAAAGGTAAAACTAATTGGAAGCTGATTATTGGCTGCCCAAAGTAGGAAGAAATCCTACTCGGATAACCGGCAGTGATATTTGAAGTTCGTCGTAGGGGACTGGGTGTTCTTCAAATGTGTCACCAATGAAGGGCATAATGAGATTTGGTAAAAGAGGCAAATTCAGCCCTTGGTATATCAGACCATATTGAATCATACAGAAGGTCGGTCAAGTGCCTTATAAGCTTGAGTTTTCCCCGGAACTGGAAGTAGTGCATCCGATATTCCACGTGTCTATGCCTCGAAAGTGCTTGAGTGATCCATCTTGTGTTACCCCTATTAAGTATATCCAAGTTACATAAGATCTATCTTCCAAAGAAATTCTGGTGGCCATCTTAGATCGTCAAGTCCGTAATCTACAAACTAAAGAGGTAGCTTCAATTAAAGTACTTTGGAGGAGCAATAGTAAAGAAGAAATGACCTGGGAAGTGGAGGAAGACATGAAGTCTAGGTACCCCCATCTATTCCACACCACGGAAGGAAAAAAGGAAATCACCATTAGGGGCTGCGATTTAACATTCGAGGATGAATGTTTCGAATGGGGGAATGATGTTACACCCAACAGCTAAGTAGAGTTTGGTAAGTGTGGCTTCTAGCGCGGCCAATCAGGTGATGACGTGTTTGAAGCCAGAAGTTGGTTATGTACATTTCAGTGGGCTTGGGCTAAATGTCTCTCCCGGTGTCATGACCCAAAACTTGACCGATCGTGATGACGCCTATCATAGTACTAGGCAAGCAGACATCTCACACATACCAACATTTTTAAAACTCAAATATGCTGAAGTAAATTTAGATAATTAAGAATTTCACAAATACGGGATATGAACCTCAAAAATCAATACAAGAATCCTCCCAAAAGATCTAGGTGTCACGGAGTGCATGAACATCTATATATATAACAACATAGTATGCTACACTGTCTTAAAAGTAAGACAAAATACATAAAACTGAAAGATAGGGAAAAGAGGATTAAGGTCTGTGGACGCCAAGCAGCTACCTCGATGATCTCCGAACAGGTAGACTCCACGATCAACAATCGTCGTGCCCAGAAATGCCAGAATCTGCACACGAGGTGCAGGGTGTAGTGTGAGTACAACCAACTCAATGAGTATCCCAAATAAATAGGGCAAGGTAAGAGAAGCTTAATTTGTTGAAGTCGCTAGTTAAATCAGTACAATTCTATCCTTCTTGATTAACATAATATTAGATTTAATGCTAGCTCATAAGGCTTCCTGATACGAATATCGGTGTGTGCATGTGTACTGTCCTCGACTACCCCGCTCAACAGTATTATGGCATATAGGAGAAATAAAACAAGTAAATCAGATAAATGATCAAGAAAATACAAGTTTCACACACTGCATGGACAACTCACGTGCTGCACGGACAACTCACGTGCTAACAATAGGGTATGCACGGAAAACTCGCGTGCGACACGGACAACTCACGTGTCAATAATATCAATATATGGATCCGCACGGACAACTCACATACTACACGGACAACTCACGTGCCAATAATATCAATATGTGGATCCGTATGGACAACTCACATGCCAATAACATAATCCGCCCGGCATAGCCGCAGGCCCCAGTACAAAATATCATACAGAAGCAATAAAGCAAGTGTGCAGGTATATAATGAATGAAATGAGATTTTCCTATCCCTGAACTGGTGTAAATAACATGCTAAAGTGTAGGCAGGTGCAAAGTGTGCTATCATAGCTAAATCTAGAAATTTCATCAATGAAAAGCATTTATCAAGTTCGTTTGGGGATTATGCCTCTAAGTAGACTCATCATGGCTTAATTAGATCACATAAACTGTTACCACATGTTAGAAGCTTAACAGTCATTTCTCGGCATATAGATGCCCGAGCACAATCCAAACATGAATACACAACCCCGGTGCCCACACATGGGATCATCCTCGCACATTTGTGCACCCAAAAGCACGTGGCTATCACAACAATTCAGTCAACTGGTGCCTTAACCTAGTTTAAATATGATACTTACCTCAAGCAACTCGAATCACTCCGCTAGCAAGCCCTTGCCTTGCGAATCGGCCTCCGAGCGCCTCGAATGTAGCCATAAACAATTCGATACAATCAACACTAGCTAAAGAAATCGATTCCATAAGTAAATACCAACTTCGTAATAAAAAGTCAAAAAGTCACTCTAAAGCCGGCCCCCAGGCCCACGTCTCGAAATCCGATAAAGGTCACAGAATTCGGAAGCCCATACAACCATGAGTCCAACCATACCAAATTTACCAAAATCTAACACCAAATCGACCCCCAAATTCCCAATTTAAACTCTCCAAATTCCTAGCCTCAAACCCCCAAATTACACCTTAAAAGCACACAATCTGCGTGGGAAAATCAATGGGGAAGCATAATTATTGAGCAAATTAAACCACAAGTGACTTACCTCAAGAATCCCTTCAAAATCCCTCTCAAAATCGTCTAATCTCGAGCTTGGAAATGTTCAAAAATGAAGAAAATCTCGGAACCCTCATTTTTAATACACTGCCCAGCCTTTTCCGCACTTGCGGAGCCTGGGCTTGCACCTGCGCTCCGGATTTTGTGGAGAAAAACTCGTTTCTGCAAAACTCACTTAACAGCCGACCAAGCGCACCTGCAGTCCCAGCTTCGCACCTGAGGGACCGCATCTGCAAACCATTCCCCACTTCTGCGACTCCCATGCTACCCGTCCTTATCCGCTTCTGTGGTCGACCTCGCGCAGATGTGTATCCACATCTGTGAAACTTTTCCGCTCTTGTGACCTCCAGTGACCTTCCTCCGCTTCTGTGGCTCCGCACCTGCGGCCAATCCCACCGCAGGTGCGATGACACCAGATCTGCAGCACCTCGGCATAACACTTAAGCCAAATTCAATCCGTTAACATCCGAACTCCACCCGAGGCCCCCGAGACCTCAACCAAACATACCAACAAGTCCTAAAACACGATAAAAACTTAGTCGAGTCCTCAAATCGCATCAAAAAATATCAAAAACACGAATCGCACCCCAATTCAAGCCTATTGAAACTAAGGAATTCCAACTTCTACAAACGACACTGAAACCTATCAAATCACGTCCGATTGACCTCAAATTTTACACACAAGTCACAAATGACAACACAAACCCACTCCAACTCCTGTAACCCCAATCCGAGCCCAGTAACCACAAAGTTCACTCTCGGTCAAACTTCTAAATTTCCAACTTTCGCCATTTCAAGACTAATTCATTTATAGACTTCCAAATCACAATCCGGACACGCTTTTGAGTCCAAAATCACCCAACGGAGCTAACGGAACCATCAAAACTCCTTTCCAGAGTCGTTTACATATAAGTCAATATCCGGTCAACCTTTTCAACTTAAGCTTTCAACCTTGAGACTAAGTGTCTCAACTTATTTCGAAACCTTTCCGGACCCGAACCAACTACCCCCAGCAAGTCACATAGCAGCTATAAAGTACAAAATGAGCAGTAAATGGGGGAATAGGGCTACAACTCTCAAAACAACCGGCTGGCTCATTACACTCGGTGCTGCAACCGGGGCGGGACAACCTATTTTGCATGTGGAATGGAAAAATTTCCAATGCTTGGTATAAATATATAAAGGTAGTAAGGCTCATTATCATTGAATCCATGAGAAGTAACACCCACCATAACTCACCAAAACCACCCTCACATCTCCTTTGAAGTTTCAAAATAGCCTAAACTGAATTATAAGACGACTCTATTAGGACTTAGCGTGAAAAGATTTGGAATAATTGAAGTAACATCTATCTTCTGGTGGTATTGATATGAAGGTTCATTAAAGGAAAAGTTAACCTTCATAGAAGTGCAGTTAGATTTTCAACAAGGTATGTAGGACAATCTTCTTTCTTGGCATGAGTTAGTGTAAGACTTTCCTTCCTTCTAAATGAATCCTCCACTGTAAGGTTTGGTAGTTCTAAGCCCCTTTCACTGAAGTTATTTTGCCCTTGCACATTCTTGATGGGAGAATTTCTTTTGATGTCTAAAATGTCCCAATTTGTATCCTGAAGGTGGGGTGCTTTATTCATTTCGAGTTTATAGTTAAAATTCCCTTGAAATGGACATTACATTGCACTTATATATATGTATCTATTTTACTTTACTGAGCCGCGCTATAGTCGGCCGGACGTGGAACCTGTTGACGATCAATTTTGACCTTCCCTTTTAAATTTATTTATTTATTTATACTTAATGATTTTCAATAAATGTCTTGAAAATATTTTTGATCAATAATACCTATTTTTACAAAAAAAACAATTTAGTAATTAATAGTGTTGAAATTAATAAATTAGTATTATATAATTAAAAAATATACCGTATTTACTATTTTGAGATTATTAAAGTAACCTCTATATTCCTTAATTTTAGTTAATTAGGCTATTATTTCAATAATTCGAAATCAATGTCATAATTTGGAAAATAAAGTATTTTTATAAATAATTAATTAATTACAATAATTTGCAATATATTTGATAATTATAATTTCTACTATATTTTATTGAAAGTAATTAATTTTATTTAAATTAATTTTAAAAGGGTTAAAGACTAAGAGGCTACAATTGCAATGTCCTAATTAAATACAAAGTGGCTACTATTTAAATTATTTTTAGCCCAAATGTGAAGCCCAATCCGGACCTGACCTAGTCCAAACTACACCTCCAATCAAATATGGCAATCCATGCCACTCTTTGTGAGCCAATGTAACGACCCGGCCGGTTGTTTTGAGAGAATTAGCCCAGATCCCCTATTTATTGCTCCCCTTATTGCACTTTGTAATTTTGTGACTTGCCGAGGTGCTTGGTGTCAGATTCGGGGGAGTTTAGGAGTGGAATGGGACACATAGTCCCCAAATTGAATGTTAAAGTTATAAGAGTTGACCGTAGTTCGACTTGTATGAAGACGACCCCCGAACGGAGTTTTGTCAGTTCCAATAGCTCCATATGGTGATTTTGGTCTTAGGAGCGTGTCCGGATGTTGATTTGGAGGTCCGTAAGTCATTTCAACGTTAATTGGCGAAAGTTGGAAGATTTTGAAAGGTTTGACCGGGAGTGGACTTTTTGATATCGGGGTCGGATTTCGATTCAAGAAGTTGGAATAGGTTCGTAATGTCAATTATGACTTGTGTGCAAAATTTGAGGTCAATCGGACTTGAATTTATAGGTTTCGTCATCATATGTAGAAACTAGAAGTTCTGAAGTTTATTAGGCTTGAATCGATGTGTAATTCATGTTTTTAGTATTGTTTGTTGTGATTTGAAGGCTCGACTAAGTTCGTATGATGTTTTAAGTCTTTTTGGTATGTTCGGATGGGGTCCCGGGGGCCCCGGGTATGATTCGGGTTGAATTCAGACCAATTTTGGACTTAGCTTCATTTCTGAAGTCCCAGGCCTGCTGGTGTCATCACACCTACAGAGAGTTTGACCGCAGGTGCAGAATCGCGGGTGCGTAAGGTGAAGCACAAAAGCGAAAAGGAGAGCCCAGGCCTGGGCTCGCAGCGGACACCTAGGTGCAGGTGCGCCTCCGCAGGCGCGACCATTTCCTCCGCAGAAGCAGAAGTGGAGGAGGGGCTTTGGGAAGGACCGTATGTGCGGTCTCTTTCTCCGAAGTAGCGGGCTCGCAGGTGCGACCCATGGTTTGCAGAGGCGGAACTCCTGGTCTTAAGTGGAATCCGCACCTGCGATGGTTTTTCTGCAGGTGCGGCATCGCAGAAGCGACCAAAGTCCTCAAAAGTGGGAGTTGCTGGGCAGAAAAGGCCTAAGTTCGAGGGTTTTATTCATTATCCATTTTTGGACCTAAAGAGCTCGATTTGTGGCGATTTTTTTGAGGGTTTTGCAAGGAAATAGTTGGGGTAAGTTCTAACCCATTTTTGATTAATTCCCACGAATCTATTGTCGTTTCCATCATTTAATTAGTGTTTTAGTTGGAAATTTGGGGAAACTTTGGGGATTTGAAAGGCGATTTGAGGTCGGATTTGACTAATTCTTATATGATTGGACTCGATATTTAATGGGTGTTAGGATTTTATAATTTTGGTCGTGTTCTGAGACGTGGGCCCGGGTTGACCTTTTGGAGCGATTTTTTAATTCTTTGCTAAAGTCGTAATTTTATTATTTAAATTAGTTTCCTATAGTTATATTTATAGTATGAATTGTTTTGGCTAGATTCGAGCCTATCGGAGTTGGAAAAACGAGGCAAAGGCCTTCTTATTGATTGATTGAGCAAGGTTTGAGGTAAGTGACTTGTCTAACCTTATGTGGGGGAAATTTCCCTTGGGATTTGGTACTGTTATGGTAAATTGCAACACGTGAAGTTCGTGTACGTGAGGTGACGAGTGCGTACTCGGGCTAAATGTTAAAAATCCATTTTTTGCTATGTAGTTTCCTTTTATTTCCTTAATTGAGTTACTCTAGTATGTGTAGTCATCATGTTTAGCCTAATTTTAACATGTCTACGTGTCTTATCTCTTATTTGCAATTTTTACAATATGCGTAGTCGAATTACATGTTTTCTTGATTCCATATTCATTCTTTAACTGTAGGATTCCTTGATTGTATCATTATTGTTTTAATTGTTATGTGTTTGTTTTCGTGATTATTGGTGAGACGACTGTCGGTCGTAGCATGAGGTTTCTGTCGTGCGGATTGTTATTGTGGCACGAGGTTTCTGCCGTGCGGATTGTTATTGTGGTACGAGGTTTCTCCCATGCGGTTGTTATGGTTGCACGAGGTTTCTGCCATACCATTGTGTGATATTTACTTTTGGGACTACGAGGTTGTACCTTGGGAGTGCCCTTGTTGTTCTCCTCTGTTTGCTGCCTTGTTGTTGTTGTTGTTGTTCCTTAACTTGTAAGATTCGTGCTTCCTTACGTGATGTAATTGTCTTCTTTGATTCTGTGTTGTTATCTTCTGTGAATTTCTATTGTTACACTTCTCTGTCATTTCATAGAATCTTTATATCTTCTGCCTTGTGTTCTTATTATCCCCAGTAGGGCCCTGACCTGATCTCGTCACTACTCTACAAAGGTTAGGCTTGGCACTTACTAGGTACCATTATGGTATACTCACACTACGCTTCTGCACATGTTTTTGTGCAGATCCAGGTCCATCCTATCAACCTCGATATTAGTGCACTGTGTTGCTGCTTTGGAGACTTCAAGGTATACCTGCCCGCGTTCGCAGGCCTCGGAGTCCCTTTCTATCCCGTTCTTTTTCTTATTTCCTTACATTTTGATAGACATTGATTTATAGGATTGTTCGGTACTATATTTAGAGCTTGTGACTTATATCTCACTAGGTTTTGGGATTTTACGTATTGAGTTTTTGGTAGATTCTTTTTTTATAAAATTGTTGGGATGTTCAAGTTTTAAATATCTCATTTAATGTTTCCGCATATTGATTAGGCTTACCTAGTTTTAGAGACTAGGTGCCATCACGATATCGTACGGAGGGAATTTGGGGTCGTGACAACCAATAGCAGTGCACCACGTCACCCATCTCTATCACTCACACCACAAACACAAGCAATCTGAGCCGTCGATCCAAGCCATCAACGGTTCACATTTATCCATATTTTCTCTTCTATTTTTAACCTCTCACCGGATATTACCACCACTGTTTGATCACACAAATCCAACGGTTCCCGTGTTTTATCATAAAAACATTTTAAAAACTTTTAATCCCTAATTTATCAAGGCCGTATCCAACGACCCAGATCTATTCTCCTGTTCTTAACCCTAGAGACCAACCCTAATTACCTTCAATGTCACGCCCCAAAACCGAGGAGCACGACCGGCACTCAACCGAGTGAACCCAATCGAGCAAGCCTGTTAAATTTCATTCTGCCCAAACTCATCCATGAGTGGAGATAATACATATTTTTATTAATTAGACAAAAAGGCGTTCATGTCTACAATACCAATTCATTACCAATAGTCTCATCATTTTTAAAGTCTCAAATGGACAAATAATACAGCCAAAAAATAACATATTTTGACTTTCCCAGCACCAATACACAACCCACACTATGTCTACGGAGTCTCTATAGTCAAAGAAGAGTACAATGATAATGCCGGCAACAAGGCCCCGGCTATACCTCAAACAGAATATACAAAGTACAAAGATACATGACTCCGGGATGAAGTGGGGCTCACCAAGTCAACTGAGAAGAGGGTGTACTACTATCACTGATCAATATCTCTTGCTGTGGAACCACCTGCATCCATTTAAAGATGCAGCGCCCCCAGCAAAAGGGACGTTAGTACCATCGAATAGCACTAGTATGTATAACTAAATACCCTCTCGATAGAATGACAAATAATACAAACACGATTATCATAATATCAATGAAAGCCTTAATCAACATCAAACCTCAACTTAAGATCAAGACAATGTTCAAATTAATTTTCATATCTCACATTGGGAGATGTTTAGCATTGATATGCCATTGTTCACAATAACATTATTCACAATACCAATATCCACAATACCAATACCACCGTACTCTCAGCACGGAGTCCGATCACGACCCGATCGGCTAGGCTATATCATTAGAGACATCAACAACAATTTCTTTCAGTGTCAGTACCACCGTCTTTAACACGGAGTCCGATCACGACCCGATCGACTAGACTATCCATTAGGGATATCTACCACAATCACAATTTCAATTATAATTTTCAGCATAATCACCACCATGTGTGCGGCATGGTGTCCGATCACTACCCGACTAGCTAGGCTGTCTTATTCGAGACATCAACCTTTTTATATCAATCATCGCATTCCATACTTCTTTTACATCTTTTCATCTCATTGGCACTAGTGGCCAAAATTATAAAATCATTCTTGGCACGTTGGCCGTATTTAGTATTTCATGCTCACCTTTTCAATTTAGAATATCATCATCATCATCAACAACAAATACAATTCAAATCAAGGTGTGTAGTACACATGTGAGCAATTTAGAGTCTAAGGCACATAGAGATATTTCACAAAATTTGGCATAATAGCCTTCGTTTGAACTTGACTTGAAGTTGAAACATTATTAATGCACAAACCATATTTTAACACATTCTCAATTGATAACATAACATGAATAAAGCATTTGAGATACTTGTCGAATATATATCTTTCAACCCAATCTTACTCGGAATAGCCAATTTTATAATGAACCACTCGGGACTTACATATTTTTCATGAATATCGTGTAATTCAATTCTAAGAGAAGAGTTTAGCCAACATAACTCAATTGAGCTTTCTTAAACTCTAAAATATTTCGGAATTCTTAGCAACTTCAATCTATGGTAGAAATATAACAAATTGAATCAAAATTAGGAAGATGATTATGGTTCTAGCTCATTTGAGCATTTTATCAAACACTAGGTGTGCATTAAGGTTTCAAGGTCCTTTTATGGAGGATTCCATCATCCCACAACCCAATCTTTACCATTTTTAGCTCAACAATCTTCCTACACTCTTTGATAACACATGCATGCAAAATAAATAACTCTCATGCCCCAAAAATTATCTTGCTAGTTACCCACTTCTAGACAAAATTCGAAATTGAGGGTTAGGATGTAGAATCTTACCTCTAAGATGAAGATCTAGTGAGTTTCCCTTCTTAATCTTCCAAAACTTGAGCAAGAATTGAAGAACACCTTCTCACTCTAGGGCACTCTCTCTCACTCTAAAATGTCATATTATAGCTCAAAAATGGCCCAAAGAGTATATTTAACGAAATAGGGTCGGGTTTTAAAAACCCAAAAATGGAGCTCCGGAACAAGTCTACGATCGCATATGCGATCGCATAATCAATATGCGGACCGCATATCGGTCGCATAATTGCTGACCAAAACAACCAAAAATCTGCCTGTGTTTGCGATCACTATGCGGTCCACATAACTGTTATGTGGTCGTATAATGAACCGCAGAACAGTTATGCGGCCGCATAATTGCATCCAAGTTGACCCTCTTGTGACTCACTTCTTCGGCCATTATGCGGCCCGCAGAGTGATTATAGGGTCGCATAATGGACCGCATAAACGTGTTCTTCCGCCAAAAATTTTTCTTTACTTTCTAGTGCATTATTCAACCCAAAGCAAGCCGCAAAAAGTTTATATACTCCTCAAACACGTAAGCCCAATTCTGCACATTCAACCCGAAATCATTTCCCCCTTTGACCGCCATCCCCATTTCACTTTCCTCTCTCTATTCTCTCAACTCACCAGATCAAAGCCAGTCACAGACATTGCACAAATTTGTGCAAGGTCACAAATCAAGCCTGAAACCATCCTTTTGCCTTCGGAAATCTGCGAATCCAGCCGACTATTTCCTATCTCATCACTCAAAATTCAAATTCCCAAATCTGAACCCAGATTCAATGATGTAATATCAAATCTCTGATTTCTCTCATGTGTTGTTAAATCCATGGCATGCATGGCATTTCTTTATCATCAAAACTGTTATTCTTTGTCCAGAGGTCAAATGTAGTAGCCTCTAGACATTAAAGTCTTATCCGATGGTTCTTTTCCTTCAACGTCCATTATTCAATCATTTAAACTTCTTCATTATTTTCCCCTCTGTCCCCTTAGATTTTCACTCGATTTTTCTTGCATCACCACTCCCTATCACTCTCCAGTATCAATTTGAATCAGTTGAGCCCTAAGCCTTCCATGGCAACTATAAATTAGGACTTTTAATGCTTTCACCTAACATAAGAGAACATACATACGAAATTAATAAAAAATAATCAATTTCATGTCTTGAAAGTAAAACTAGGTTTCTTTCTAACTAGTTCTCTACTTTTTTCCGATTTTGAGCACTACACTGGTTAGAGTCTTGAGTCTTGGGTTCTTAATGGTTATATAAAAGTCTCATTTGGTTTGCTGCCTTAAAGGAGGTCAGTGAACCGCAACGCTCCTCCTCTTTTAATCGTTTGAATTTGCAAGCATGATTGTTATGTTATCTTTTGTTAAATGACACTATCGATAATGTGTTATGATTGACTATAACTGGAATCATAAGTTCCTTAATGTGTTTAAATTAGAACCATGTATTGATTAGTTAATCCTGATGAACATTTTTGATAACTTATATGTACTGTTAAACTTTTGAGAATAACCAAAGAAACCTTCAAATAACCTTAATAGTTGGCTTAATCTCCTGATATTCTGTTGTAACCTTCATGTGTGTTATGACTTAGTGTTATTGTCATGATTCACTTGATGTTCGGCCAAATTGGGCATGAATGTGTGCTATTGAGTATAGGGATATCACATGATCTAAGCATGGTAGTTTACAATGCGTGAACCATCTCTATCTTCAAATGTATTCTTCTATGATTCTGTAACTCTAAAAATCAGTGTAAGACTTTTTGTCAGCTCCCATAACTGTTTATCACATATGTGAACTTCGTTATATGAGAGAATGCCTTAGTGTAACTGGATTAAGCTCTAAGGAACCTATGCACTTCAGTTCTGTCTTCTGCTATCTACTTGGATTAAGTCATATCTATAAATCTAACAGAAATTGTACCTGCTATAGTTGAATACCATCTGATTGAACCATGTGTTGCAAAACCTCATTATGTCAACTAATCTACTTAACTTGTAATTGAAATATGCTTGCCTAGTATAAATTTTCACTTATTCAGGACCAACTATGATGCACATGCAAGTCTAATTCCATGTTTAGTACTTAGTGTTGTTGTAATGTGGTAGTATTAGTTAGAATACAACATGTACACATTTGAATATCACATATTAGGAGTTCTGTACTCATCAATGCCTTAAAGGAAACTATTGTTTGTATATCATGTTTATGACTGTGTTTCTATGTCATTAAAATTTACTAAGTTCAGTGAAGTTTACCTATAGACTTAGAAGAATCCCTTTAAATGTTTATCTAACCTATTTGAATGTAGTACTATATGTTTATCTCTTAACCAACCTAGATGTGGATGAAGATCTCTTTGGAGATCATTTGCAAATGTATTTGCCTGCCTCTATTTTCTTAAGAATATTGAAGTGGATTGTTAACTTTCTCACTTAGTAAGGAATCGAATATTGGTCTGTATGAAGACTCTCATTAAGTATGCATGATTAAGTACATGATTACAGCTAATGACCTTCATAAGTATGAACATACTAATATGGCTATTGATGTTGATATGCTTGATACCTCCCACGTTCCTTTGAACTACACAGTTTACTTATTCCGAACCCTTCTATTCATGTCCTGCTATTTTCTCACTGTTTGCTAGAACCTATAATTGATTTTGTCTGAGTGACCTTAAGCTTGATAAGAGTTCATGATAGCACTGCATCCTTTGTGTGCAAATCATGAGATGATGCTTTGGTGTTCTGGATATGTTATTGAAATATATCTCTCATTGTATATAAATAACCACTGTGGTATTGTAGTTTATAATGAACACCTCATTAGCACCTAAATCTGTAGAGAAGAGTAAGTGTGATTAGTTAGTTCTTGATTGAATTACTCTCCTTGACACAAGCACTGTTCAGGGTCCTTGAGACCCTTGTGAACTTTGAAATGCTAGGGACCCAAAGAGTACCTTTGCCATGAATGAAATTCTACCCTAAGCCTTTAATCAATTGATATTTATTAATTAGGTTTAGTGTTCAATGGAAACAAAGGCTTTCACTGTAAATTGCTTTACTATATGTGATTTTATACTAATTTTGCTTTCTTGATTACTGTCGATTTTATAGTTTATCTTGGATTTATATTACTGTTACTTACATATAATTATGTATAATGGGCCACATATCTAATGAATTTCTCTTTCTTTTGTATGTCTATTTAAATTGGGCCTGCCGAGTTCAAAAGGAACTCTGGCCCAAGTTCTTTGCCTAAACCTTTTGGAGTTTGAAGCTGCTATTGTCCGTATTCGCTATATGATGGGCTTACCTTCCGTCAGGACCAAACCCAGAGTCCACCTCATTCCCTTATCGTTTAAAGTCTATTGATTATTCTCATATGTATATAACACTTATGATATTTTATTGAATGCTTTGCTTTATATCTTTGAATTATGTTAACAACCTAGGCAAGCTCTAAAGATATAGGATAAAATAAACACTGTGACTTAGTAACAATAATTCTAATTTGCTAATCATTCCTATTATTCAGTTCTTAGCCTTTACTAATGATTATCATGAAGTCTTTTTGAAACTAAGACAACCTTCGCAAAGGTCGACAATATTCTCTTTTCTAAAACCAAAAAATCCAATCGAAAATGATTTTTAAAAGGTTGAGCTTTTCTACAAAAAATCGAACAAACGCTGCTGCAAAGCCAAAGGTTTCAAATGATTTCTTCAAATTAAATGTCAGATTTGAGAATCAATCCTCAAGGTATACCTATGGCCTACTTCTTTAAACACCTTAACTTTACTAGAGTTATATAAATACCCACACCATTTCAAAGATAATTTGTTTTAAACTTAGCCACATCTCACAAGGTTTGTATAAACAAACATTATAAATATACTTCAAAAAACTTTTTCAATCATATAGATGTAAACATTTTTAAAGGCTTTTACTAATGAAATCTATGTCCTCTTTTCAAAATTACATATATTATTTTCAAGTGATAAGCTTTAAATTGGACATACAATAAGCTATACTTTTCCTAACACTAATTAGGCAGAATATAAACATCTAATTCCTTAAACCTAGTCTAAGTCCTATGGAGCTACCTTAGGTAGATTTTAAGGGTTGCCTAACACTGTCCCCTTAGAAACACAAGAACCCTTACCCAAAATCTCACCGGTTAGCAGACTAATAGAGAAATGATCTTAGTAATTAAACATGTACCCTAGTATACCTTTAAATATTAGGTGGCAATTCTCTTTTATCATCAACAAGGAAATCACTAGTTGAATCTTCTTTTGACTCGTGCAAAATAGGGTACAATAACATGGCGACTATGCTAGGGATTTCACACTTAGGTTCTGACCTTAGAGGACTTAGACCAGACTTGGAATTTAGGATTGCTTGTACACTACTTTAATTGTGTTTGATTTGCAATTGTATGCTTGCCTGCCTTACTTGCTCATGATGTACTTATCTGCTTGCTTCAATATTATTATTAATATTCCACTATCTGCTACCGCTTTATATATATTGTCATCACACTCTTTCCTATCGTGTCTTGGCCGTACACTATCACACACAATGGCACGCGAGGATTGTCTTTTACACCCCTCCGAACTTTCTTTCGAAACTCTTTAGTTTCAGAGAATGACTTTGTCAAGTCAACTGACATAACTTCTTGCAGTATTTAGTCCAACTCAAAATTAGGAAACACTCTACTCTAGCTAACATAGGTCATATTGCATAAACCTCAGGTGGGTCAATCCTTGGCATCGGCACACAATTAGAAAAGCCACCTTAATGTCAAGGGGTCATGCACCCAATAACATGACTTTTGTGTAAAGACGAACTAATCATGATGAGACATTTATGATTCGAAGAAAACACTTATCAAACCCATTTTTCTTCACCTTTTTCAGAAATGGAAATCAACTAGAATATCACGGAGATCAATATGGTGATGGGAGCACCTCACAAGCTAAAGCAATTGTGGAAGAAAATCCTCCAAGAGCATGGAGACGAAATCAGGACACACCTAGGAGCATTGACTGCCTTACTAAACATCCGGGCTGACAGGTTGCTTACACGCTTGCTGATAGAATTCTTGGATACGGCCAAAGTAATTTTCAAGTTAGCTGACTTTGAGTTGGTGCCAACTTTGGAAGAAGTTACCAGTTTCATAGAGCTACCATTTACTGGGAGGAAGCCTATATTACCAGTTACCATGCCCGGCTACAGGTTTCTTGATGCTTTAGGTCTGGAAAACAGTCAAGGTTTGAGAAACATTGAAGATGGATGGGTAAGCCTAGACCAATGGTTCGACAAGTTTGGACATCGTGAAAGCTATGAATGGTACTTGGGAAAATTTCAGTGTGATCCGGAAACCTGGGAAAGTCTCCGATCCATAACCTTCTCTTTGGTGCTGCTAGGATTGGTGGTTTTCCCACAAAGGAGAGGACAAATCAATATCAACTCGCTGTATGTGGTCTTGGCAATATTCTGGGGAAACTTTCAAGCCACTTTGGTACCTATGGTGTTAGCAGAAATTCTCATAGTATTGTCTGCATGTTCCCAGGGGTACGATTTCTTCAAGAGCTACAACCTGTTTCTTCAAATATGGGCCAAAGAGCACTTCTTTCAGCGAGAGGCCACAATTGACTACTTTGTGGGCGTTAGCAACTTGATTCGAATCACAATGAGAGAATGGAGCATTGAGTCTCCCCGCATGGATAGGAAGAATGGAGAGAGATGCTGACTAATTTAAGGGGAGAGTGGATCAATTGGAAGCTATCATGGCTTAGGGAAGGGAAATTCTAAGGACTCCCCAGAAGTATTTCATAGAGCTGATAGGACTTGATGGCATCCGACCATACTCACCCCTACGAGTTCTCAGGTAGTTTGGGTTGATTCCGGATGTACCTCTCTAGACGAGGACGACACTGTATGAAGACGAGTACAATGGGAGGATCATGATACCAAGGATAATGAGGCTTCAGGAGAAGTGGAGCGATCTAGTCACAATGCCAATGGGTCAGAATTCATGGTGCACTCCAGAATATTATGTCTGGATCAACGAAGAGGATGATATAGCCCGACCAAGCAGGGAAGGAATAAATTGGACGAAAGATGCAGTGGCGGCTTTGCAAATCTAACATGAGTTTTTCCCGCACTACCTCGTGACTACCTCCATGCACCGCCAAGTGGTCCTAGGGTCAATTGATCACATGATGCCGCCTCCCGAGGATAGAACCAGAGGAAGACCCAGAGGAAGAGCCCAAGTTCAATGATGATGAAGAAGAACCGGAAGAAGAAGAAGAAGAGATGGGGAATGATTCCGGGGATGGATATTAGAAGCCGGTTGATTTCACTCCTTTTCCCACCTTGTACCTTTTATCTCGAACCTTTCCATTTCCCTAACGGCATGTTTGTTTGAGCCCATATAATCTTATGAATAATGAAAACAATTATGTAAATTTTGCTCCCGTCTGTTACAATCCAAATATTATCAATGAAAACCAAAATTTGCTTTAGATCTAAATGTGTCAAATCTAATTGTTTGTCAAATATTCGTGACTTAGGCCTGCCTCCGGCAAAGAGAGGTCCCCCGAACGTTAGGAGACACACTTGCTTGAATACGTGAACTAACTACTCTGTGTGCCTATATTTGTGCAAACACTGAAACTGACTTCTGTTCTTTTCTTTTTCTTTTCTTTTCTTGTATTAATTTACTATTTATTCCCAAAAAGAAGAAGTTGGTTTATGTTGACCCAAAAATGGCGGAACCACCATAAAACTCTAGATTGAAAGGGAAGATGTCTGCGACAGATAACCCGACCGAACACGCTCTGGTAATAGTTGATAGCCCGGGGCGATCGGGAGAGAAGGATGATACGCATAATGAAGAACATGTGGCTATGATGGTCCAAGAGATAGAATCATTAAGGGAGAAATTACAACACATTCAGGAATTGGCACATCTTGTCGTGACAACGCTACCACAACCACCCCATTTTCCTTCCCTAGATTCAATCCCCGACCACTTTCCTTCAACTACTCGCCAAGCAAACAATACCACGACTTTAGTCCCTACCACCCAAATTATACCCCCAGTAACCCCTGCAAACCTACCGAATCCTCCTGTACACACCCCTTATGTACCAAATTATGTTTAGACGCCTCTAAATCCACCATCTATAACTAACGCAGTTCATACCCCTCCTCGTGATGGCATCACCTTCACCACTAATCAAAACCAGCACATACACGTGGCACATACCGCTGCACATGAGCGATATGTTCGTCCCGTATATGCCGTTTCTGAACTCACTTTCACAGCACTCGTCACGGTCAGACTTCTATATGAAGTTGATCAATATGCCGAAATGGAAAGAGAAGCTATGTATAAGGAGGAAGAATCTATATCCTAACAATTATGAGCATTGAGAAAACAAATGAAGAGCCTTCAGCTCGCTAGAGGAAGCGAAAGTCTAGATTATGAGGATATGTGTATACACCCTGATGTGGACATGCCGATAGGGTACAAGCCTCCGAAGATTGATATCTTTGATGGGACAGGTGATCCCCATGCACACTTGAGAGCCTACTGTGATAAACTAGTTGGAGTAAGAAGAAACGAGAAGTTGAGGATGAAGTTGTTCATAAGGAGTCTGACAGGGGAGGCACTTACTAGGTACACTCGCTAAGATCCTAGGATCTGGAGGGAATGGCAAGATATGGCAGAAGATTTCATGAACCATTTTTGTATAAACACAGAAATTACCCCCGATAGATTCGCTCTAGTAAACATGCAGAAGAAGCCGTTAGAATCATTCCAAGAGTATGCACGTCGATGGAGGTCGGAGGCTGCAAGAGCACAACCCTCGTTAGATGATAGTGAATTGACTACGTATTTCACCAGGGCTCAGGAAGGAATCTATTTTGAGAAAATGATGGGCATGATAGGGCAGACGTTCCATGAACTTGTTAAAATGGGAGACTTTTTAGAGGAAGGTATAAAGTCTGGCAAGGTACAATCTATGGCCGCATTGCAAGCAGCTAGCAAAGCAATCCAATCCGGTTCAATAGGCAGTGAAAAGAAGAAAAAATAAGAGGTATTAGCAATCATTCCCTATTACCAATCCAATCCACACTATGTAAACAACTCTTATTCTCTGAATACTCATTCCCCACACCCACCAACTTATGCTCCAGTATACAACACACAACCACACTACAATCCCCAACCTCAATATAACCCATCTCGTGCCCATACAAATCAAAATCCACCATGACCATAGACTCTTCAAACTACCACTTATCAAAACCAACCCACCTATGCACCCCGACCTCGCCCAAAATTTGAAGAAAGAGGTCTTAGAAACTACACCCGATTGCTGAACCTTTGGGTCAACTATTTGAAAGACCGAGGAGAGAAGACTTGATATATCCAATAGAAGGAAGGATTCCTGAGTATCCTTCAAAATCCTTTGATGCAACAAAATGGTGCGTCTACCACTCAACCGTACCGGGGCATGATACTGAGGATTGCTTCAAACTAAAAAATAAAATTGAGTCACCGTTCAAAAGTGGAGCCATTCAGTACACCCCCTGCTCCACCTAATGTGAACTGTAACCCGCCGCCAAACCACTAAAATCAAGGAGCTAATATGATCACCCTGGATGAAGAATTTGACTTGAAAGGGACAATCGTCAATACAAAACAGTGAGGCTGTGAGGGTTCCTCCTCGAAGGACTTTGATGATCACTATATATAGTTAAAACCTACACTGATGGTATAGAGTTACCAGCAACAGTCCACCACTACCATTAGGGATGAAGAGGATCGGGAATACAAGACAGTCTTGTGGATATATCAGCAGAAAGGGAAGACTAAGATGACAGATTCTGAAGTGGCTCATGGAATGACCAGGTCAGGGAGGTGTTACGCTCTGGAGGAAGTAAATCAAGGGAATCTGGGAAGGGAACAGATTTAGATAAGGAATATAATAGACTCAGGGGCATGGGTCACAATAAATCTTTACATATCACGCTGTCAAATGTGGAGATAAGGTGGTGCCTGAGTAATTGTTGATTGAGGATCAGGAGTCAATATTTGCCCGCTCTCTACCATATGATAGTTGGGTATTCATATGAGAGAAGTAAAAGACATTCATGTGAGGGTAAGAGCTTTCGACATATCATTGAAAGACGTCATTGGGGAAATCTATTTTGCTCTGCAAATTGGATAAGTTGAGTTTCCCATATTGTTCCAAGTGATGGACATTTCATATCCGTACAACTTGTTGCTAGGAAGACCCTGGATACATATGGTAGGGGAAGTCCTGTCTACCGTACACCAGTGCATGAAGTTCGAGTAGGGTTGTCAAGAGATTGTAGTCCATGGTGAATAGAGATAGTCAGCTTATTGGGAACATGCAGTTCTGTTCATAGAAGGATTAGACGGGGTCATTTTTCATGCGGTTGAGATCATGCAGACCACGAAGATAGAAGAGACCGAGCAAAATATGGGTATGTGGTCACCATACTGATCCAATATGACTATGAGAGAAATGATGAAGTACGGATATATACAGGGATCCGGGCTGGGAGCCCGATCAAATGGGATAACAGAGCCGATTGATCCAAGTGGGCAGAAAGGTAGAGCCAGCATTGGGTATCAGCCTCCGACAGTAAAGACATATACTGGTAGCTTCGGGAAGAAAGCTTTTGTGCCAGAGCGTGTTTAGGGTCCGGGTCAGAGCTCAACACCAGAAGACGACATGGTCGATGGAATGGGAAGGCTGTTCATGACCATGCTCGAAGAATGTTGTGACAAAGTTGATATCAAGACACCGACCATTTAGAATGTCGAACCAGGAGAGGACTTGCAGAATTGGACCGCCAGCCCGCCTTTGGTTCGTCGGGAATCTTGGTAGTAAGAAATTGTAAAACCTTTTGAAAAATGCACGCTCAGACGTTCCTCTTTTGATGAAATATAAAGAAATACTTTCTTAAAATTATTGCAAATTTATTTATCGCTTCATTTATACCTAGTTTTTCTTTTTAGTAATCAAAACAATAAAAACCCGCATTCCGCGATTATGACATGTAATGAAACTGTAAAGCCCCGTAAATATTTTACCTAAAACCCGGGGTTTCATAATGTTGGTGTAGATTTTTTGGGTTGAACAGTGCGTTAGGGAGTTGAAGAAATTTTTTTGTAATATAAAGCATTTCTGCGGCCCATTATGTGGTCGCAGAGCTGGTCTGCGGACCGCATATCGGCCGCAGACTGGAGCAGAGAACTAAGGAAGTTTTGTAGGCCGTATAACCCATCACAGACCCAGCATGAAATTTTTTGGAAGGAAGTTCTGCGGCGCATTATGCGACCACAGACTGGTCATAAAGTAGGGCAGACTTGTCCAGTTCTGGAGGGCCATTATGCGGCACATTTTGCGAACCGCAAAAGCATTATGGGGTCTCATATGTGACCACAGATCCATGACGGGGCTTCATTTTTCTAATTTTTTTTACCCGACCCTATTTTGATTCAAAGCCCTTGGGGCTCATTTTGAGAGAGAAATATTATATTTTAGAAAGAAGTGAGAGTGTTCTAGAGAGAGAGAAGGAGACCCTAGGCTAATTGTTCATCAATTCTTACTCAAAGTTGAAGATATTACAAGAAGAATTCACTAGGCCTTCATCCTAGAGGTAAGTTTCTACTCCATAGTCCTCAATTTCGTGATTCTAATTGAAAATAGGTAATAAGCTAAGTAATTCTTGGGTGTGGGAGTTGTTTATTTTTACATGCATGTACCATCAAGGGTAGTGGGAGGATTGTTGAACTCTTTTGGGTGAACTTTGGGTAGTGGGGTGAAAGAATCCACCATAGGAGGACCTTGAAATATTAATGCACACCTAATGTTTGATAAAATGCTCAAGTGAGGTGAAACTATGAACTCATTCCTAATTTGTGATTAATTTTGCTATATCTATATATAGATCAAAATGGCTAAGATTTTTGAAACATTGTAGGAATTTAAAAAGCTTGAGGCAAGGTATGTTGTCTAAACTTCTCTCTTACAAATGAATTCCTACGATGTTCTTGTAAGTCTCGAGTTGTCCATTATGAATTGACTTTTATGAATATGTTTGGTGTCGAAAGATATATTTATATGAATATGTTCAAAATGTGTTCCAGAGTATTCTTATCATGTTATGTTATTCTTCGAGAGCATGATCAAAGTATGAGAATGTATTAAAATGTTGAGACTTCAAGTCAAGCCCAAATGAAAGTAACCATGTCAAATTGTGTAAAAGAAATCACATGTGCCTAAGACCCTAAATTGCTCAAGTATGTGTTAAAGTCTTATTTTGAAGGGCCTTGTTGTTGATTTCTCATGATGATGTTTGAAAGTGAAATAGTGAGCATGAATTATGAAGTACGACCAACGTTCTAAGAATGATATTGCGTTAGACCAATGGTGCCAACAAAATGAATGACATGTAAAATAATGTGAAATGAGTGGTAAATGCTATTTATAATAAATGCCTTGGGATTATCTTTTAGCCACCGATGAAGGGTAGGTCAGAATAACCTAACCCCGAAACTATACGTGCCGGTGTAGGAATGATTGAGGGGTAAATCCCCGTGTTGATGTGATGAGATTGTTTTCCCTTAAATGAGATGAGATTATTTCCAGTGAGTTGTGATGTGATATCGACCCACACGGCATTGTGGTGAGACGGCTTAGCCCATCGGGCTGAGATCGGATGTCATGTAACACACATGGTGGTTTTTTGAGTGTATGTCTCTAGGTGAGGCGGCTTAGCCGGTCGGGCTGAGATCGGACTCCGTGCTAAAACACGGTGGTGTATCGGTGCTAAAGATCCTCCCCAACATAAATTACTAAAACTTTCTTGAAATTTACCTTGTCCCTAACTTGACACCTTGTTACTATTTGATTCTCTTATTGATGCCATGTTTTCTTCTCTGTTTACTATTATTAGTTCTATTGAGAGGGTGCTTAGTTTCACATACTAGTACTATTCCATATATACTAACGTTCCTTTTTTCCTGGGGCGCTGCATCTTTAATGGATGCAGGTGGTTCCATAGTAGGTGGTATTGATCAGTGATATCAACACACCCTCTCCTCAGGTGACTTGGTGAGCTCCACTTCATTTTGCGGTCCTGTATTTCCTATCCTTTGTACATAGCATTTTGAGGTATAGCCAAGCCTTGTTGCTGGCACTGTCATAGCACTCTTTTTTTCCTGTTAGAGGCTTCATAGATATAGTGTGGGTTGTATATGTTTTTGGGAAGATTAAACTAAAAATGTTGTAATTGTATCATCTGTTCCACGTTAACTATGATTGTAGAATATACTGTTCTGAAGACTTGTAAATGACGTAACTAATGGAAATGAACTGGTGTTGTTCTCATGACTTCTTACCGACTAATTAATGAAATTTATTCTTCTCTTTATTTATGGGTGAGTTAGGTAGACAGCACTTTGTAGGCTTGCTCGACCGGGGTAACCCTATTGAGCGCCGGTCGTGGTCCCCGAAGTTGGGGCATGACAGAAATCCTCGAGCAAAGTGATCTAGATTATGAGGAATACGATGAAAGCATGATGCCAGATAATCTCCCATAAGAGATTGAACATTTGGAAAGTCAGAAAAAGCTTAACCTTGAAGAGAAAGAAGTAGTCAACCTGGGAAGGAAAGAAGACGTGAAAGAAACTCGAATCAGCATCCATTTAGAAGCAGAGTAGAAAGAAGAATTGGTCGAGCTCCTTTGGTCGTATGACGACATGCTTGGTTTAATCACCGAAATCACTTAACATCGATTGCCTACCGATCCTGCCAGACTACCAGTCAAACAAAAACCCAGAAAGTTCAAGCCGGACTTGAGTTTGTGGATAAAAGAAGAAGTAACCAAACAAACAGAGGCAAATGTGGTAACAATCATCAATTACCCCACGGGGTTGGCAAATATCGTACCAGTACCAAAGATGGATGGGAAGATCAGGATATGTGTGGATTATCGAGATCTTAACAAGGCTAGTCCAAAGTATGATTTTCCTTTACAAAATATTCATACCCTCATCAACAACTACGCGAAGCATGAGCTACAGTCATTCGTGGATTGTTTCGCTGGGTACCATCAGATACTAATGCATGAAGAAGATGCAGAGAAGACAACATTCACTACACCTTGGGGAGTTTACTGGTATAGAGTCATGCCATTCGGCCTCAAGAACGTCGATGCTACTTACATGAGGGCCATGACAACCCTCTTTCACGACATAATAATGAGGCGATGACAATAAATATCAAAAAGGGAAAAGACGAGAACATGACGAACCAATAGCCCTTCGTAAGGCAACACGATTAGCTATCGTAGTCACAACCAAAGCGGTTCCCATTCTCATGTCTAGACGGATACTACATATATCTGATCCTTCTATATTATTTTTTAAACTATTTTCCAAAAAAAAAAAAAACAATTTCCCAAAAGCATTTTCAAACTTTTTCAGAAACAATCTTCCAAAACCATTTTCAAATGAAATCATTTCAAAATAAATTAGTTTATTGTTTACTTTATGTTTTACTAATAATTTTCCTTCTTTTGTCTTGCGAGGTACTATCACACGGAGTTACTTTCAGAAGATGATACCCAAAGACGAAAAGACAAATTCCTGTCAAGCTTCTCGCTTCATAACTTCCCTTCTTGAATACAAAACACAAGTATAGTGAAACCGTAGATAGATATCATATTTACAATTTTACTTGATGTTTACATATTTTTCTACACTTAGGTTGTATTGCATCTAGTTAATAATCCGGTCAACTTAAGACATTATGTTCTAGATAATTGTGCGAAACTTGTACGTAGATTTAGTATGTCAGATATATTTATAACTCGTTTAATTAATTAGGATTGGTGTACACCTAGTTAATTAATTGAGTTACATAAAATGAAAGGCGTGTCATTTTCTTGTCAAAATAGGTGACTTTACCTCTTTACAACTGCTTAACATGATCTTTCTTTTAACCAATCTCTTTGTAAATTATTTTTGACCATCTTACTTCAAGTAGACATAAATTATAAAAGCATAATTGAGTCTACCATATGTAGGATTAATTCAACTGTTGCATACACATGGGTCTAACTTGATGACTGCCAATGTTCTTTATGGGCTTTTATGATATTCTTGTACAAGGTTGGTAATACTCTAAGCCTCTTTATATATTTGATTGTCTACGTATACATTTTATTTACTTATTTATTCATTCAATTCTTTTGAACCAAGCTCTAGGGTCTTTCTTGTATGGTCTTAATTTTTTTTGTTATAAAAATCAATATTCCTTCATACTCATACACTCTTGACAAACCTTTTACGTTTTATTCTTTGTACATTTAGTCAAGTATTTTAGTCAATTACAAAACACTAACTCATTTTTGAAGATAATTTTCTCCATTATTTATTTATTTATTTTCACAGATTTTCTTGTATATTTAATACAACTCATTGTAGTAATTATTTGACTTTAATCATAAATTAACTCCTTCAAGTTTATTCAAACTCTTTTAGAACGTTTCACTTGTTGATATACATTACTTATATTTGATTTAATTACTCCATTGTTATATGTAAGATTTATGTGGATAATTTTCTTTTTATACTCCCCTATTTATGACAACTTTTCCTACTTTAGTCGATCATTTCTTTAAGCTAATTGCTAGTTGTTTTATTCAAAATTATTCTTTACCATTTTATTATATGTGTTCAATTAAGATCAATCTTGTACAGTCAAATCAATTGGCTTTAATTATAAATTGAGGTTTCCTTTATACCTTATTTCGAACCCAATTCTTTCAATCAAATTCCGAAAAAGATTTATTTTGTTTATTAATTTACTTTGCATATCCTACTGTATATATTTTACCACAAATGAAATGATCATGCTTTGAATATTTATCCCACATGACATTGCATTGTCTACTCTTTGATAGGAATTCTTTATTAAATAACTAATCATGCTTTTGAACCTTCCCTCCCTTATTTGATTGAGTCTACCGGAACCACATTTTTGTGGATCTTGAGGGATGCCTAACGCCTTCCCCTCGAGATAACTTGAACCCTTACCTAGAATCTTAACGATTTCACAGACTACAATTAAAGTGTAAATTACATAGTATAGTATAGATGTCCTAGTATACCTTAAATACTAGGTGGCAACTCTAAACTTTAATTAACCTTGTAGAGTACTATAAGTTATAATTTGTTGTGTCTGGTGCAAAATAGGGTGCAACACGGAGTGTCTGTCTCCAACTCTCGAGCCATGCTGAATCTAATACCATAGTTGAGCCCCTCGATGAATCGGCGGACTCGCTCTCTGACTGTAGATACCAAGGTAGTGCGTGCCGGGACAACTCACTGAATCTAATAGCATACTCTAACACTGTCATAGTCCCCTGATGCAGCTACTTAAACTCTGTGCGCCATGCATTCCGGAGGGTTTGTGGAACAAACTCTCTAAGAAATATCTCTGAAAACTGAGCCCAAGTGAGTGGGGCTGCATCAACTGGCCTACCCTCCTCGTAAGCCTTCCACCACTGATACGTTGTTCCTAACATCTAAAATATAGTAAAAGCAACTCTGCTCACCTCCGCAATAACCATGGGACGGAGAATACGGTGGCACTTCTCAAGAAATCCCTACGCATCCTTAGTAGTTGCGCCACTGAAAATAGGTGGATCATACTTCTTGAACCTCTCAAGTATCCTCTACTCCTCCTCAGATGTTGATGGCCTGACCTCAGGCTGAAACAAAATAGCCGGTTGCACTGGCATAACCCCCGGGACCTGATCAACATAGACCCGCTACTTTAGAGTATGGGCTGTAGGAGTCTGAACTCCTCCCCCAACCTGATATGTAACTGGTGCAAGGGGATTTAATCCCGCCTGAGTTAGAGTGCCGAACATGCTCAAAATCTATGCTAGGGTCTCCTGAAGTCCAGGGGCAGCAACAGGTGTCTCGGGTGTCTGTCCCCCAACCAGAGCTACTGATGTCTCCTCAGTCGCTGCCCGGGCAAGTGCTCTGGCTGCACCGTGTGCTACTCCTCGGCCTCTACCCCGACCCTGGTCCCAGCCCCGACCTCGCGTGGCTCTAGTAGGGGCGCGGGTGCCTGTTCATCGGATCCAGTAGTGCGTGTCCTCACCATCTGTGAGAGAATAGAAAGACAAAACTCAGGTTTCAAAATCAACAAATTCACACAATAAGGAATCAATAAGTGGAATGTTTCCTAACAGTTCCGTAGCCTCTCGAATATAAGTAGAGACATCTATGTACCGATCCGCAAGACTCTACTAAACTTGCTTATGACTCGTAGCACCTATGAATCTAGAGCTCTGATACAAACTTGTCACAACCCCAATTTCCCCACCTTAGGATGTCGAGATGACATATAGTCTCTAAGACTTAGTAAGCCTAACATTCATTGATAGCTTAATAGGATTTAACAACTAAGATAATAAGATAATTTGTTAAAACTCATAATAACTCAAAACAGAACATCTGCAACATAATTTTCAAAATCGGTGGAACTGAGTCATAAGCTCTACATAAATAATCTAAGAATCTCTAATATAACACTGACTTAATAGAAGATAAATAGTAGTAAAAGTAATGACTGAAGGTGACTCCGAAGCCTGCGAGCGGCAAGCAGGTATACCTTGAAGTCTCCGAAATGTATGGTCAAATCACTGATGCCTAGCCTAAGCTGAAGTACTTGGATCTGCACAAAAATGTGCAGAAGTATAGTATGAGTATACCACAATGGTACCCAATAAGTATCAAACCTATCCTCGGTAGAGTAGTAACGAGGTCAGGTCAAGACACCTACTAGGATAAGAGAAACTGAACAAGGTATAAGTAATTCCCTTACTAGAAACTTGCACATAAATTCCCTCCTTATGTCGCACATGCACATTAACCCATATCCTTATACCGCCGCATGCGCATCAATATCACAACACAATAACATCACGCACCACAAGTGCCCATATGCTACAACTTGCCAAAATCAACAATACCAAAGTTACTACAATGTATAGCCCACAACTCTATCACAATGTGAACAAGAATCTCCATAATAACAAAGTGAGTGAGAATTTATCAACAAGGAAAGGCATCTCAACAATCAACAACTTCAAACAAGAATAACTCGACAATAAAGGAGGTGACATAACAATAAGAGAGATAGCGAAGGCAACTAAGGCAAATAAGAGCATGTTTGGCAATAACGGATAGAGCATGTGATAACAATATCAAGTAAAGCATGTAAGAGAAATTTAACAATGAAAGATCTAACATGATATTTCAATTTCTAATTAGATACATGAAAAAGTCTAACAGTCTAAACTGGTCAAAATATAACATATAAGCCCGTGTACACACTCGTCACCTCATGCACACGTCTTTCACATAATCCAAACAACACAAATCAACCCAAGTCCTAAGGGGTAGATCCCCCACACAAAGTAAGGCAAGATTATTACCTCAAACAAGCTAAATCAACCCACTAGTAAGCCTTTTCTGCAAAAATCCAACTCCGGACGGCTCGAATCTAGCCAAAATAACTTAATACCATAAATACAAACCATATGAAGCGATTCTAGATAATAAAGTTGCAATCTTTAAAGAAAATCCAAAAGTCAACTCAAAAAGTCAACCCGGGCTCGCACCTAGGAACCTAACCAAACTTACAAAATCCGAACACTCATTCCGATATGAGTCTAACCATACAAAAAGTATCCAATTCTGACCTCAAATTGACCTTCAAATCCTCAATTTATAGTTTAGGAAAGTTTTCACAAAATTCCCAATTTTTCCAACTCAAATTACTAATTAAATTATAAACATAATGATGGAATCATGAATAATAAGCAAATCTGGGTCAAAAACACTTACTCTGATCCAATCCTTGAAAATCCGCTCCAAAATCGCCCAAATCCGAGCTCTCTAACTCAAAATATAAAAAATGGAATAAACTCTCGATTCACTCCTATTTCTGCCCAGGCTTTCCGCACCTGCGGCCTTTCTATCGCATCTGCGAAAAATACATCGCAGATGCGGCTTCCACTAAAGGTCAGGAGATTCCGCTTTTGTGGAGAAATGGCGCTTCTGCTTATGCTTCTGTGGACCCAAGGGTGTTTCTGCACATCCGCTCCTACGTAATAGTCACCGCACCTACGAACCCTTGCCAACGTCCCAATTCTGTATCTGCAGAGCTTTCCCCGCTTTTGCGGTTTTGCATTTCCGTGCCTATATCTGCACCTGCGGATCCAGTCAACCAATCCAAAATCCTCTTCTGCAATCCCCATCCGCACCTGTGGCCAATCCCATCATGGGTGCGATGACACCAGAAACTCAGTTGTTCAATAACAATCTTCCTAAGCCAAAAGTGAACCCGAAATCAATCCGAATCACACCCGGGGCCCTCAGGACCCAGTCCAAACATACCATCAAGTCCCAAAACACTAAATCCACAAAGAAATTGAGGTATATGTGGATGATGTCATCATCAAGTCCTGAAAGATTTTAGAACATTTGGATGACCTGAAGAAGTTTTTTGAATGCTTGCAGAGGTATAGTTTAAAGTTGAACACTGTAAAATGCGCATTCGGAGTCCCTGTTGGAAAATTGCTGGGTTTCATCGTAAGCAATAAAGGAATAGAGTTGGATCCTTCAAAGATCAAAGCCATTCAAGAGTTTCCACCGACTAAAAGCAAGAAAGATGTGATGAGTTTTCTTGGTAGGCTAAATTACATCAGCAGATTCAAAGCCCAGTCCACAATAATTTGCGAGCCTGTCTTCAAGCTCTTGAAAAAGGATGCCGCTACAAAGTGGATAAAAGAGTGTCAGAAAGCCTTCAACAAGATCAAGGAGTATTTGTCAAATCCACCAGTGTTGGTTCCTCCTAAACTCGGGAAGCCAGTGTTGTTATACCTGTCAGTCTTGGACAATGCATTTGGATGCCTGTTGGGACAACATGAATAGACCGGAAGAAAGGAGCAAGCTATCTATTACTTAAGCAAGAAGTTTACACCATGTGAGGACAAATATACTATGATAGAGCGCATCTGTTGTGCCTTGACTTGGATCACCCAAAAGTTGAGACATTACATGTCAGCATACACCACACATCTAATATCCCGGCTCAGCCCGCTCAAGTATATCTTTCAGAAGCCGATGCCTACGGGAAAACTGGCCAAATAGCAAATTCTTCTCAGCGAATTTGTCATTGTGTACATAACATAGAAGGCCATCAAAGGACAAGCTTTAGTTGACCACCTTGCAGAAAATCTAGTGGACCAGGATTATAAGCCGCTTACCACATACTTCCCAAATGAAGATGTGTTATTCGCCAGAGAAGATATTGCAAAGTCATACCCAGGGTGGAGAATGTTCTTCGACGGAGCATAAAATTTCAAAGGAGTAGGAATTGGGGCTGTCCTAATTTCATAATCAGGACAGTATTACCCGACATTAGTAAAGATAAGGTTCCCTTGCACCAATAATATGGCCGAGTACGACGCATGCATTCCCGAGATTAGGATTGTGGTTGACATGAACATTAAGGAGCTTCTAGTCATAGGAGATTTTGATCTATTGATAGATCAAGTTCAAGGAGAATGGACTACCATAAACATCAAGATCATTCCGTACCTACATTGTGTAAATGAGCTATGCAAGAAGTTCAAAAGGATTATGTTCAAGCACATTCCCAGAATTTAGAACGATTTTACCGATGCTATCGCAACCTTGTCATCCATGATCCAGCATCCATATAAGAATTACATCGACCCTATCGAGATAGAGATCAGAGATCAACATGAGTACTGTTTTTATGTAAATGAATAGCTAGACGGTAAGCCGTGGTACCACGACATCAAAAGGCTTCTTAAAACAAGAGAGTATCCGGAGAACGCCACCAAGGTTTAGAAGCGAGCACTCAAAAGGCTAGCAAATCACTTTTTCCTTAACGGGGAAGTCCTGTATAGGAGGATTCCACACTTGGGTCTGTTAAGATGTGTAGATGCTGCTAAAGCTACCAGACTGCTAGAAGAAATACATTCAGGGATATGCGGACCCCACATGATTGGCTTCACCTTAGCCAAGAAGAGTTTAAGAGCCGGATACTTTTGGATGACCATGGAAAGTGTAGCATCTGCTATGTGCAGAAGTGTCACCAGTGCCAGATCCATGGGGATTTCATCTTGTTCCACCTAATGAGCTGAACGTAATGGGTTCGCCTTGGTCGTTTGTCACTTGGGGCATGGACATAATAAGACCTATAGAGCCCACTGCGTCAAATGGACACCATTTTATCTTCGTAGCAATTGATTACTTCACCAAATGGGTCGAAGCTTCTATATACAAGGTCGTCATGAAGAAAGTAGTGGCATTTTTTATCCGTAACAACATTGTCTGCCAGTTTGGGATACTCGAGTCAATCATCACTGACAACACAACCAATTTCAATAGTGATCTCATAAGGGAAATTTGCGAGAAGTTCAGAATTGTCCACCGTAACTCTACAGCCTACAGACGGCAAATAAATGGAGCAGTTGAAGAAGCCAACAAAATGTTACATCCTGTATTTCGTACGTTAAAGTTTTGCCGTAAGTTAATCAACGTAAGCTCGGGAATGAGATTATTTTTGAGGTTATAAGTATTTATGTTATTTGTAACAAGTGATAAGTGAGTGCTGTGAAGATTAGAGGGTAAACAAATCAAAGAATGAGTATTCGTTAAAGTTTGTCAATTTGGGATAAAATACGGTCCAAGCTATAATACCCCGTATTTATGGACTAGTGCCATAAAAGGTACCACATGACCATGATAGTAAGGTATATGAAGTGTATTAGTATTTAAGTAAATTATGTGCTAGAATTAATTATGTGAATAATTGATTAATTGGGAGAATAATGTGGGAAAATAAGGAAATAATTATGGTATTAAATATGATTAAGTGGATAAGGATTTTTAATGGGCTGCACCAATGTGCATAGATGAGTCATAGCACTTGATGTGCCTTGTTTACATGTGAAAGTGCAAGGCATATCCCTTAAGCCTTTATGTTATTCTTCTTTGGCAATTTGAGATATAGAAAGGATGTTGAAATCTTTCCTTCTATTGCTGGGGATTCTCTTACTTTAGAACATAGCCAAAAACGTACACACGTGATACTCCATATGTTCAACAACATGAAGTATGCCATGATCATAAGAAGTCTTTAGTTCTTGTTCAAAGATTTAGAAGGAGCAAAAGTTGTTCTTGGCAAGCTCAAGTAAAAGTGTTTGATAAATTCGTCAAGTAAGGTATGCTAAGACTATTCCTTCTTTCCTTTTGGCACGATCCATATGATACAAACGAAACGAGCAAACGCACAACTTTTATAAATGTCTCTATTCATAGAAGCACTAGGGGTGCCTATGTCCTTGAATTCCCATGTGTCCTATTATTATATCTTTTGTTCATGTGTCTCAAAAAAATATGTGGTTGATAAAATTCATCCCGAAGCATATTGATCTTATGACATTCCGAGAAATCTTATTAACTTACTTCTTATGCATTTCATTCATTTATACATGTAAATTGATCCATGACAAGATGGCGTTATATACGCGTATATTATATATATATATAGGATATGGGAAAAGGTTATGGTGTTATATACGCACCACCATCTAATCAGTTGGTATACATTGATGATTTCGCCCACAGAGGCCGAGATGATATGATGGGATGCCCTCGGAGGCTTGATGATGTTATGTACACATATACCTATGCATGATACGACATTTATACACATATGCATGACTTTATAAATATTTCAGGATTCAAAAAGTTATTTAGACTTACAGGCGGATTCCTTTACTCCATGTTTCTTTTATGTCTTTTATGTACTGATTTTCATGCCTTACATACTTGGTACATTATTCGTACTGATTCCCCTATTATCTGGGGCATGCGTTTCATGCCCGTAGGTGTAGGTAGACAGGCTGACGGTCCCCCTTTTTAAGATCCTTGATCAGCGAGAGTTGTTGTGCTACACTTGATCCGGAGCTGCTATTAGTTTTGGTATGCTATTTTTGTATGTAGATATGGTTACGATGGGGCCCAGTCCCATCCTTCATATAGTTGTACACTCTATCAGAGGTTTGTAGACAGTCATGTATAGTTGGATAGTATGTGGCCTTGTCGGCTTCTAGTTTTGGATATATAATTGTCTATAGCAGCCTTGTCGGCTCACCCTACCGTATTCCGCATGTATATGTATATATGTGTTTTGTACATGTTTTCCTCACGTGCGTTATTCACGTGATTTAGCAATTTATTAACAGATGTTATTCATCACCTATCCTTAATTCATGTTTATATCTTAGATGCATGCTTAGGGGTGTTCGACAGGTAGGACTGGGGCACTCGTCATGGCCCATCGGTTTGGGTCGTGACACAAAAACATCAAAAGGATTCTACGAAAGATAGTGGACAATCATAGGCAATGGCATGTGAAATTATCCTTCGCCTTACTGGGTTATCGGACCACTATAAGGACATCCACTAGGACAATGCCTTACATGTTGGTATATGGCACTGAAGTTGTGATACCTGTAGAGGTCGAGATGCAATCTTTAAGGGTCATTCAAGAAGCCAAGTTAGATGATACAGAATAGATACGGGTCACGCAGGAGCAACGCATGCTCATTCAGGAGAAGATAATGGGCGCAACATGCCATGGTCAGCTATATGAAAATAGGATCGCCAGTGCATTCAACAAATGGGTAAAACCTCGCCAATTTATACCGGGGCAGTTGGTTTTGATGAAAGTATCCCCTCATCAAGAAGAAGTCAAAAGAAAGTTTGTGCCAAATTGGCAGGGTCCACCGAGTGTTGTCAGGAGGAGCTCTGATCTCGGTAGAAATGTACAGAAACGTCAGAACAAAGCCTATTAACTCAGACACAATCAAGAGATACTAAATTTGAATACAGTAGAGTTAGGTTTTGGTTGTAACATAACTACACTCGACCTGACTTCCCACAGAGGGATACGTAGGCAACCTATGTAGGGTCCGATCTCTCCCTCTCCCCCTTCTCTTTTGTAATAGGAAATCTAAATACTATTTTGTATGTACTCGAAACTACGCCACGACTTGATTTCCTTTGGAAAGAATATATAGGCAATCCTCAACGGATTCAGTCATCTATTGTAATTGAACTACGTTCTAGCCTGATTCCATTTGGATTCGTAGGTAGTCTGAGTCAGACTCGGCCACTTAATTTTCAATCTCATCATTTTACATCTATTGTAATTGAACTACATTTAACCTGATTCTATTTGGATATGTAAGTTGCCTGAGTCAGGCTCAGTCATCATCATATTCTCTTTATCATTACTCAGAACTACATTCAGAGCTAATTCTATTTTGCATACGTAGGCAACCTGAAAAGATTTGGTCATAACACTAGGAAAACCTTTGTAACACATTAGTTTAGATTAGGACGCAATCGCAGCAGTAAGAAGCCACATCATCAGAAGCATCTTGGAGGATCGACATCAATGGGACAAAGTCTTTTAGAAACAACATTCGCATTTGAGGAACTTCCTAAGCATGTCATAATTCGGAACGACGACATTTTCCATAAGATAAAGATTTTCAAAATATTTTCAAAAAATGCCATAATCTGTTCCACCTACCGAACTTCACGGCATGACCTCATCAAGACTAGGGCAAATATAGGACTACGATCGACACGAACCAACACCGCCCATACTCTGAATTTTACTTTGAATGCAGGACCAACAGAATACAAAGGAATGCTAAAGCACACTAGGGCAATGACGGATCCTCCACTCTCTCATAACTATCCTCCCCCTTTCCTTATTAAAGTTTTTCCTTATATAATTAAAAACTATCTCTCAGTCATTTGCAGGTATTTCAGAACCAGGACGCCAATGCAACCGGAGCATATTGTAAATAGCGAACCAACTGCTCAACCGAGCGAAGCATGTTGTATATAGCGAGCCACTGGCCCCGCCAACTGGAGCCATGTATGTAGAAAACCATCTGCTCAACTGAATGGAGCATGTTGTATATAGCGAGTCATTTGCCCTGCCAACCGGAGCCACATATATAGCAAAGCATCAGCTCAATCCATCGAAGCGCCTATTAACAAATCGAGCCGTCGGCTTTGCCAATCAAAGCCCTGTATATAGCAAATTGTTTGCTTCTCCAAGAAGAGTATTCCGCACCACCACTCCACCACATCTGAGATCAAAATAGATAGCCACAAATCTTTTCATCAACGTTCTGCCAATCGACGACCGCAATTTAGTTTCGCGGTCAAGAGTATCTCTTGGGCATGCTCCTTACTTCTTTATTTTTATCTCGAATGTTTTGACATTTTGCTCATGCAGCATACATGCATGATTACATTTTCAAGTCAGAAATTCCCATCGTGCAGAGATACTTTACATTTCAATGCAACTACTCCCATCACGCGGAGATGCATTCTACATTACAAGTCAACTACTCCCATCGCGCAGAGACACTCCCAACACGAGGAGACTTAATACTCCTACAGTTGCGGAACGGTACACAACCTGGCTAACAATCGAGCAAAATTCAAATATCCCATCATCCTAATCCCAAATAAGGGCTAGCCGGCATCCATGCATTATCATTCCTGCATCATTTACATCATATCTTAACATATTCTGCATCATTCCTCCCAACATGTGGTATGTGTGTATTTTATTTTTGTAGGAACAAACATCACAACGTGGAACTTCTACTAAGGAGCAAACCAACCGAGCTCGAAGTCAAATATGATCAGTGGAACTCTAATTCCTCAAATCTTTCAAATCAAGCCGCAATTCCAAACTATCATGGGTACTAAATCATCCGTCTTGCAGTGTCGTCATAATACGATACTGGGGCAATTCCCGCTAGCATCGCCTCCCCCAAATCATCACTCCAGAACTACATGAGGCATGATCCTCATTAAGCCCGAGGTATATAAGCAATTCAAAGCCAAAATTTGGCCCCAACTCCTCAAAAACCTCCTGGAATCTTCCTTAACTCCTATCATACAACTCGTAATCTTCCTTAAACCCATATGCCATTTCTGCAATGTATGATTCTTCTCAACTAATTCAATATTGTGTATCATGGGAGTTTCTGATTTGCTGATATACCAAGTTCAAGGCGAATGGACCACCAAGAATGCCAACATACTTGCACTGCATAAATAAGTTGTGTAAGAATTTTACCATGATTAAGTTCAAACATGTTCCTAACATCCAGAATGAGTTCCCCGACACTCTTGCAACCTTATCTATGATCCAGCATCCAGACAAGAATTACACCGATGCCATCGAGATAGAGGTTCAAGATTAGCATGCGTACTATTTGCATGTAGATGAAGAGCCATATGGTAAGCCTTACTACTACAACATCAAATGGTTCCTCGAAGTGAGAGAATACTTAGAGGATGCCACCAATGGTTAGAAGCGAGCACTATGAAGACTAGCAAATCACTTTTTCCTTAACGGGGAAGTCCTGTATAGGAGAACCCCAGACATGGGCCTGTTAAGGTGTGTAGATGCCACTGAAGCAACAAGATTACTCGAAGAGATACATGCAGGAACATACGGGCCTCGCATGAACGACTTCACTTTAGCCAAGAAGATTTTAAGAGCCGGATGCTTTTGGATGACCATGCAAAATGATAGTATCTGTTACGTGCAGATGTGTCACCAGTGCCAAATTCACGAAGTTTCTCATCCAGGTTCCACCTAATGAGCTGAACATAATGGATTATCCTTGACCGTTCACTTCTTGGTGCATAGACGTGATTGGACCTATAGAACCTGCCGCATCGAACGGACATCGCTTTATCCTGGTATCCATCGACTACTTCACGAAATGGGTCGAAGCCTCTACATACAAAGCCGTCACAAAGAAAGTAGTGGAATATTTTGTCCTTAGCAACACAGTCTGCAGATTCGGGATCCCAGAGTCAATCATAACTAACAATACAACCAATCTCAACAGTGATCTCATGAAGGAGATTTGCAAGAAGTTTAGAATCATCCACCTTAATTCCACAGCCTACATGCCACAAATGAATGGAGCGGTTGAAGCAACCACCAAAATTATTAAAAGGATCTTATGGAAGATAGTAGACAATCACAGGTAATGGCACGAGAAGCTATCCTTCGCCTTGCTGGGTTACCGCACCACTATGAGAACGTCCACTAGGCAATGCAATATATGTTGGTATATGGCACAAAAGCTTTGATACCCACAGACGTCGAGATATTACCTTTGAAAGTCATTTAGGAATCCAAATTAGATGACGCAGAATGGATACGTGTCATGTAAGAACAACTCATGCTCATCGATGAAAAAATAATGGATGTAGTATGTCATGGGCAGCTATATCAAAATAGGATGGCCAGCGCATTCAACAGAAAGGTGAAACCTTGGCAATTCACATCGGGGAAAGTGGTTTTGAAGAAGATATTCCCTCATCAAGAAGAGGCCAAAGGAAAATTTGCACCGAACTGGCAAAGGTCCTTACGTGGTCCATCGAGTATTGTCGGGAGGAGCATTGAGCCTAGCAGAAATGGATGGCAGAATCAGCACGAAGCCCATCAACTCAGACTTGATCAAGAGATATTACATTTGAAGATAGTAGAATTAGGGTTTGGTTGTAACAGAACTACACCCAACCTGACTTCCCACGGTGGGATATGTAGGCAACCCACGTAAGGTCTAGTCTCCCCCCTCCTTGTAATAGAAAATCCAAATATCATTTTTTATGCATTCAGAACTACACCATGATTGATTTTCTCTGGTGTGAATATGTAGGCAATCTACGTCTGATTCAGTCATCTATTGTAATTGAACTATGTTTTGGCCTGATTCCATTTGGATACATAGGCAGTCCGAGTTAGACTCGGCCGCTTCATTTCAATTCATTATCATTTTGCAATTATTGTAACTGAAATATGTTTTAACCTGATTCCATTTGGATACGTAGGCTGCCTGAGTTAGGCTCGGTCATTCCATCATAATTCATTCATCATCCTCGAACTATGTTTAGACCAGATTCCACTCGGATACTTAGGCAACCTGAAAGGGTTCGTTCATAACGTTAGGAAAGACTTTGTAATGCATTTAGAGTAGGACACGATCGTGACGACAAGAAGCTTGTCATCTGGGGCATCTCCAGGAAATGTCATCAATGGGGTAGAATCACCCAGAAATGATACTCGCGTCAAAGGGAACTTTCAAAAATGTCATAATTCGAAACAACGACATTTTCCATAAAAATAAATGATTTTCTATATGTTTTTAAGAAAAATCTATCTTTCCACCTACCGAACTTCGTGGCATAATTCACCAGATTTGAAGAAAGGCTAGACCCATAATCAACACAAACCAATGCCCCCCCCCCCCCCTCTAAGAATTTTTCTTTGAACGCAGGAACAACATGAATCGAAGGATACTGGAGTACATCAGGAGCAATGACGGACCTGCTACCATCTCACGAGCCTTTATCTGTCCTTATTTATTCAATTCATTTCCTCATAATATTACGGACTAACTTCAAATTCATTGTAGGTATTCCGGAACCAAATCATCGATAGCAAACTGTCTACTTAATCAATCGAAGCGCCTTGTACATATTGAGTTGCTGTCCCCGCCAATCAGATCCCTGTATATAGCTAACTGTCTGCTTAACCAATCAGAGAGCTTTGTACATATCGAGTCACTAGTTTCGCCAATCAAAGCCTTGTATAGCAAACTGTTCACTTCGCCAACTGGAGCATTTCGCACAAATAGCACTGTCACTCTACCATATCAGAGATTCCAAGTAGATAGTTGCAAAATTTGTCGCCATCTCCACCAATCAAAGGATGGACCATCAAATTTTGCCATACTTTCCGCCGATCGATAGCCGCAAATTAGTTCTGCAGTTAAGAGTATCTCTTGGGCATGCTCCTTTATTTCTCTGCTTTATCTCAAATGTTCTAACGCTTTATTTATGCAGAATACATGCATTTTACATTCAAAGTCATCTACTCCCATCGCATGGAGATACTCTCATCGTTTGGAGGTTTTTACATTCTTAAAGTCAACTACACCTATCGGGTGGAGTCTTAATGCTCTGACAGTTGCGGAATGATACACAACCCGACTAACAATCAAGTCAAATTCAAAGGCCCATCCCCAACATCCCAAATAACGCTCCAAAGCTAGGATATTTCATATTCAAACATCCCGTTGCCCATATCCCAAATAACGGCTAGCCGGCAGCCACGCATCATCATTCCTGCATTATTCACATTATATCTTAATGTATTTGCATTACAATATATGGGTATGTGTATCTTCTTTTGCTAGATCAAACATTGCGACATGGAACTTCTTCTAAGCAACAAACCAAGCTACAACGCTATGAGGGACACCAAACTCATAAGCGAGCCAAGGAGCTAAACTCCACCTCAATCCGATCAGTAGACTCCAAATCGCCAAATCTTTCAAGTCTCATAATCAAGATACAATCCGTGAAGTCATTCTGGGTTCCAAGATCGTCCCGTCTCGCAGTATCATCATAACGCGATATTGGGGCAACTCCTGCAAACACTACTCTCCTCGAAACATCATTCCAAAACTACATGAGGCCTGATCCTCGTTAAGCCCGAGGTATGTAGGCGATTCAAAGCCATAATTCGGCCCCTAACCTTCTCCTAATATTTCCCAATATTCAATTCATTATCTCTCCCAAATCCATATGCCGTTCCTGCAATACATGCCTAGATTCGGGACAAAATTGGTCTTGGGTCAATTTCTTTGCCCGCAAACTCTTTTCATCGTCCTCGGTCAAAGAAGGGCAGCTGTTGACGACCAATTTTGACCCTCCCTTTTAAAATTCAATTATTTATGCTTAATAATATGCAATAAATATGGTAAAATATTTTTTAATCAATAATACCTATTTTTATATAAATATAATAGGAAATTAGAAATTAATATTGTTAAATCAATAATTTAGTATTAAATATTTATAAAATATATTACCCTTACTATTTTAAAACTTTCAAAATAACCTCTATATTTTTATAACAAGTTTGACAATTAATTAACCTTTGATTTTTAATTTATCTCTTATTAATTTAAATTAATCCGAAATTAGTTTCAAAATTTAGCAAATAAAATGTTTTAATAGATAATTAATTAATTACAGTAATTTAAAATGTATTTGATGATTATATTTTTATCACATTTAATTAGAATTAATTAGTTTTAGACGGGTTAAAATATTAACACGCTATAACTGCAAATACCTAATAAAATATAATGTGGCTATTGGTCAAATCAATTTCATCCCAAAACACAGGCCCAATGCAACCTGACCCGGTCCAGAACTACCCCCTCCTATCCACTTTGGCAATCTATGACAATCCCTGAGGGCCAATAGCATCATGCCACGTCACCCATCACACTCACTCAAAAAACAAGCATAATGAATCTAGGCCGTCGATCCAAATCATCGACGGTCCACAGTTATTCCTAATTTTTCCTTTATTTTAAAACCTCTCATCAGATCTTATTCTAACCGTCTGATCACACAGATCCAACGATCCCCGTTTTCCCCATTTAACTATTTTATCGAATTTTATACCTTGAGACCAACCAAATGACCCCTAGCCCTAATCATTTCTCACCTTGAACAACTGCCTCCATTTCCTCTTTTTCTTTGTATTCTCTCAAGCTCTTATCTCTATAACTCATGAAACCTTGCACAAATTTGTGCAAGATCACGAATTCAAACCCTGAAACACTCAATTTGCTCCCCTATGCCCTCGAATCTAGCCGATTTCTCAAATTTCCATCACTAAAATTCAAAAGCCCCAATCTGAAACCCTAGACCTAAAAGACGAAGCTTAAACTCGTATGATTTTCCTGCTTTCCATCGAATCCATGGCATGCATGGCTGTATCTTCAGCTTCGTCATCATTATTCCTTATCCGAAGGTCAAACGCAGTGACCTCTGGATATTAGGGCTTCAACCGATCGCTTTTCACGCTTCAACGGTCAATTCCTCGTTCTTTCATGCCCAACTAAATCACCACACTATTTTTTTCCCTTTGTGTTTCTCTGATTTCACCTCTATGATATCATCATCCTACCTCCGTCACATTCCTCTATCTATTTTGAATTAACAGGAACCCTAAGGCTTCAATAGCCGTTACAAATATGAGCTTTCAATGCTCTCACCTAGCATGATCTAACAGAGACGAATACACGTAACACTATAAGTAAAACATTGAAAGATTTTAAATGTTCAAGTCTTTTCGGCTATGTTTTTAAGTTCCAGTAGCCTCTCCTAAATTCTCTTTATCCTCTTTTCATTTCTGCTCGAGTTTGATCTCTCTACAATGATTAGTTGTAGATTTGGATTCCTAAACGACTAAACAAAGACCTCTTTCTTGGTTTGATGCCCAGCATAAGGTAAGTACACACTGACCCACTCTCTATCTTTGATTAATTAGGTTACTATGTGTTTATGATGTTTTTTTTTGTTTATTACCTTTCGTTTGTAATACACATTAGTAACTTATGGATGTGATTATTATATTTTGCCTTTACCAACTATGCTTATTGATTGAATTAATCATCTTCTAATAAGTTATGATTGAATAAATCCAGTTGAACCTCTTGATAATGAGTTGAACTAGGCCTAAGTTAATGTTATGCATGCTCTGTCGGTTAAATAATGACTGTACTGTTGTGTTGGCTAACTTAATTGAACTGTGTTTTCTTAGACTTCACCTAATGTCATGTTAAGAGCTCATCTGTTGCATCATGCTATATTGGTCCTTATTTATAATGTTACATCATGTTGTTGATTAAATGAAAATGATCCTCATCATAGTTCGTGTTATGCATATGACCTGTCTATTTTGACAGAATAATTTGTTATTGAAACTATGCCTTCTGTACACACTTAAGAACTCATGCAAACCTGTCACTATAGTCTGACATTTGATCATATGATCTTCCCTTATTTAGGACCATAAAACTCTGTAGAAACTTCACTGTATATATGTTGAGTAACTTATATCGACTTCTATATTTGTGATTGTTCAGTAATGCTTATGAATCCCTACATGTGTTTCATTTGAGAAAGTTTCACAATTATACTATTATATTCCTCATTTGAAACTGTTTTGTCAAAAAATAAGATTGAATCTTGCATGCCTTAATAAACTAACAGTTTGAGTGATATAGAATCTCTAATGGAAAGTTTACTGTTGTTATTCATAGGTTTAAGTAAACACATTAATACTTTCTTGTATTGTTAAAATGAACACTGCTCCATATCTGGTTGATATCCTTGTATGTATGACTTAATCATGAATCTGGTAGTAACCTGATAGACTAAGGATCATGCTGTTAAGTTTGAACTAGATCAAAACTAGTACTCTTACCTATGTTGATGCCTCTGCTGGTGTTATTACCCTTCGGAAGTCTGAATAAGGTTGTCAGTATTGTTGCTTAGTATAATGAGGTCTCAACCATGTGTATGTTTATCTCTGATTGTTTTGAAGGTCGTTAAAATGACTGTTAAGGTATTGTATACCTAGTTAATGATCCCTAAAATATTGAACTCTCAGTATAACAAATGCGATTAATGTGCATGTCTTCCCTATCACTTGGATCACTTAACTTAGCATTTCTGAATTGGAATTGGTTTGCTGATAAATCCCATTACTCCTCTTGTTCATACATCTGTGTGGTAGTCTCCTTAAGTGTTCTGATGCATGAATGAACATTGATATCACCTGCAGTAGCTTAACTCCTTGTATTTGGATTGAGATCCTAAAGTAATGGTGTAATTATGAACTATTCACATCTCTACACTATGATGATGATGTCCTATATAGTGCTTTTTAGTAATTCTGTGTGTCTGAACCTTTATGTCCATTATTACTCTCCTGTTAATTGCTAAAGTAAGCACATTATTTGTGTATAAACCTCTGAGGAAGAGTAAGTGTAAGTGGTTAAGGATATTTGGAGTGGAACCTGGTTTGTGGTTAAGATGCCCTTCCCTGACACAAGCACTGCTCATGGTCCATGAGACCCTTATGAACTATGAAGTGGTAGGGAACCAAAGAGTATTTTTTTCATGAATAAGGTTTTGATCTAAGCCTCTAATCATTGACTCTTATTAATCCTTTTAGGATTAATACAAATGAAATTAGTTACACTGTGTCTCTAAATCCTTTTTTGATTTTATTTTTTTTATGCCTCATATTGATTTCACTAATTGTCTTTTATTTCTTTTGTGTGCATGTTTGAATTGGGCCTGCCGAGTTCTTTGGAACTCAGACCCAAACTCCAGTCTAGGACGCCTTTGTTGAAAGAAGTATGACGTTGGTTGTAGATCTCCTGGGCCTGGGCCACTGGCCCAACATCAAGAGTCCAACCTTTTCCCTTTCTCTCATTTTAGATAATATCTATTGTTATGTATTTATTATATGAATATGCCTTGTTTGAAACTAACGCTGTTATTACATTTTATTTGGATACTTTTGATTGTGTTAGGAACATAGGCAAACCAAGGCCCATAGTTAAAGAAAAGAGAACCCACGTTTAAAATCATATCCACTTTGATGCTTTGATCAAATACTTTCTTAATAAAATAAAAAACTTTGTTTTATAAGTATAATCTTATAAAACCTATAATTCCTTTTTTTCAAAATACATATACAACTTTCTTTCAAAATAGTAGACTTTAAACAAGACTTAGATTATGCCACAAACTTTAAGAACTTAATTAAGCATAATATAGACCTTTACTTCCCCGAACCTAGCCTAAATTTAAAGGAGCTACCTCAGATAGATTTTAAGAGATACCTAACACCTTCTCCCTGGAATAACTAGAACCCTTATCTAAATCTCATCGGTTAGTAGACCCTTAGGATAATAATATTTAGAACACATAGGTACCCTAATATACCTCAAATATTAGGTGGCGACTCTCTTTTGTCAACATCATAAGAACCGCTAGTTGAATCTTATTTTGACCTGTGCAAAATACTGTGCAACAACACGAAGGTGCTTGTGAGTGCCGACTAGAGGTAGTGGTTGGCGGTGACTTTGGTTGATGTTGGTGGTTCTGGGTAGTAGCTATAGCGATTATGATTGAGGATGATAGTGGTGGGTAGTGATAATTAATAATGGTGGGTGGTGGTTGTGGTTGTGATTGAGGAAGGTGATGGCAGGTGGTGGTAGTTTATAATGATGGGTGGCGCCGGCTATGGTTATTAATGGTGATGGGGGTGGTTGGTGGTGGTAGTTAAAGAGGGTGAGTGTGTGGTTATGGTTGAGGATTATTGTAGTGGGGGCGGTGGGTGGTGGTAGTGGCGGCAACTATGGTTGAGGATGGTGGTGGTTGTGGCGGTAGTTGATAATAGTAGGCGGTCGCCGCAGTTAGTAATGGATGTGGATGATAGTATCTCATGAAATTAAGTCTTTGTTATAGATCTTAATCATACATACCCATTAAGTGATTGTGAAATAAAAAAATAAACACACTTAATGATTATAATCTAAATGCTTAAAGATTCAGACGTTAAAAACAAACACACTTAATGTTTGAGATTTGAATGATTAAGATTCAGACCTCCAGTAAGTGCAAACAAATGAGGCCATAGGCTAGATCTGAAATTTGGGGATGTTTGTTTATATGCTACTTTAACTCTTCTTAACTTTAAATATGTGTTTTCTTATCTTACTTGTTATACTTTTATAACTTATCAGACATATACTTATTTGCCCGCTTTTAATATTGCTACTGCTCACCAACTATCTGTTACTGCTTTATACACTGCCATCATATTTTTCCTATCGAGTCTTGGTCGTACACTATCACACATAAATAGCATGCGAGGGTTGTCTTTTACACCCCACCGAACGTCTTTTCAAAATTCTCTAGTTTCAAAGAACGACTTTGTCACGTCAACTGACATAACGTCTCACACTGTTCATTCAAACTCTGAAATTATGAAACACTCTACTCTAGAAATTATAGCTCATACTGTATAAACCTTAGGTGGGTCGGTCCTTGGTATTGACTCACGATTAGGAAAGACACCTTAATTTCTATGGGTTATGCACCCAACAACATGCCCTTTTTGGAACGACGAACCAATCCAGATAAGAAGCTAAAGATCCGGAGCAAACACTTACGAGACCTTTTCACTTCTTTAGATGGAAATCAACCAGAACGTCCTCGAGATTAATATGGTCATGGGTGCACCACACAAGCTGAGGCAGTGGTGGAGAAACATTCACTTGGAGCATGGGGATGAGATCAGAACACACTTGGGAGCATTGACCACCTTGATGAACATCCGAGCTGAAAAATTCTTTTCCAGACTGCTGATAGGGTTTTGGGACCCAACTAAGGTGGTTTTCAAGTTTGTCGACTATAAGTTAATGCCAACACTAGAGGAAATTACTAGCTTCGCGGAATTATCATTTGCCGGGTGAAAATTGATACTGCCAGTTTTCATGCTTGACCACAGGTTCCTTCATGCATTGGATATATCAAACAATAGAAATCTGAGAAATGTTTAAGATGGATGGATGAGTTTATACCAGCTGTTTGACATATTCATACACCGGGAAAGTTATGAGTGGCACCTTGAAGAATTTCAATGTGATCAAGTAACATGGGAGAGAATCTGGCCTATAACATTTTCTCTGTCATTGCAGGGATTATTGGTCTTCTCGTAAAGAAAGGGACGAATCAACATCAACCTGCTACCCCTGGTCTTGGAAACATTTCTAGGAAATATGCAAGTTACCCTTGTTCCCATGATATTGGCAGAGAAATTCCGGGTGCTAGCAGCATATTTAAGAGGATATAATATTTTCAACGACTGCAACCTACTACTCCAGATATGGGCCACAGAACATTTCTTTCGGAGGGAGCCAACTATTGATTATTTTGTGGGCATCAATAACATGATAACGGACCATAACAAGAGGATGAGACACTGGTTACAACACATGGGCAAGAGGAGTGGAGAGGCATGCAGACCCATCTGAGTCGAGAATGGGTGAATTGGAAGCTTTCATGGTTAAGTGGTAGAGCAATCTTGAGGAGCCCAGGAAAGTATTTCATCGAGTTAGTGGGACTTGAAGGAATTCACCTCTAAGGGTCCTAAGGCAATTTGGTTTGATTCAAGACGTACCCCTCTAGTCGAGGACAACTTTGTATGAAGATGATTACAATGGAAAAATTCCAATCCCGAGGGTGAGGAGGCTTCAAGATGAATGGAACGACTTGATCATGATGCCAATGGGTCAGAAATCCTGGTGGATGCCTGAGTACTTTGTGTTGATCAACAAAGAGGATGAGTTGTCCAGACCCAACATAGAAGGATTGACCAGACTGGAGGATGCAGCAGCAACACTTGTAGATATATCATAAGATTTTGCCCCACTATCTCATTACCACCGCCATGCATCAACAGGTGATGCTAGGGTCGGTTGACCACATGTTGCCACTGCCAGGAGATGACAACCAGGTGATTGAATACATAAAAATTGAGTGAGAGATAGAGCCGAAGGAGGATCTCAAGGAAGAACCAGAGTACAACAATGATGAGGAGGAAGAAGAAGTCGAAGAGGACCCTGAGTAGGATCCCGAAGAAGAAATCATGGGAAGTGACTCCGGGAACGATTGTTAGGAGGTTGGTTGATTTCCTTTTATCTTGTACCTCTTTTTTCATTTCCCTAAGGGAGAACCTATGAGACCATTTAATCTTTTGAACTTTGAAAACAATGTTGTAACCACCGCTCACATCTATTGTAATCAAAAACCTATCAATGAAAACCCAAAGTTTGCTCCGGATCAAAATGTGTCAAATATGATTGTTCGTCAAACATTCGCGACATAGCCTACCTCCGACAAAGAGAGGTCCTTCGTATATTAGGAAACGCGCTTACCTGAATATGTGAATTAATTGCTCTTGTGCTTATATTTGTGCAATCTCTAAAACTAATTTCTATTTTCCCTTTTTTTCTCGCTTTATTGTTTTATTTTATCCTCGAAAATAGAGGTTGGTGCCTGTTGATACATAAAACTAGCTGAGTCACCGTACAATCTGAGATGTCAGCAACCGATGACCTAGCTGGAAAAGCTATAGTAATAGCCGACAACCCAGGGCTATCGGGGGAAAAGGAGGATACACAAAATGATGAACTCGTTGCCAGAATGACGCAGGAAATGGAGTCGCTGAGAGAAGAAGTGCAACATATCCGGGAGTTGACATATTTAGTCGTGATGACGCTTTTGCAACCACCCCATTTCCCTTCCTTAGATTCAATCCCTCATCATTTCCCTTCAGTAACTCGACAAACAACCAGTACCCCAAAAAGAGTCGTTACAAATCCACAATCCAAGTTGCGCCACTAGTAACCCCCGCAAATCAGCCAATTCCCAATATGCATACAAATTATGTCCCAAATTATGTCCCAACACCATGAAACCCACACCAACTTAATTTACACCCCTTCTCGTGACACCGTCACTTTTGCCAACAACCAGACCCAGCACATACCTGCAACACACAATGCCACCCCTGAGTGGTTTGTTCCACCTGTATATGCAACCTCTGAATAGTTGTGATTGTTTAAATGGAGAAAGAAGCAAGGTATAAGGAAGAGGAATCAGTTACAGAACAGTTGCGATTACTGAGAAAGTAGATGAAGAATCTCTAAGTTGCTCGAGGGAGCGAGAGCCTTGATTATGCGGACTTGTGTATACATCCTGACATTGACATGCCCGTAGTGTATAAACCTCCAAAGTTCAGCATCTTTGATGGAACAGGTGATCCCCATGCTCATTTGAGGGCCTATTGCGATAAGCTGGTCAGAGTAGGAAGATATGAAAAGCTGAGAGTGAAGTTGTTTATAAGGAGTCTGACGAGAGAAGCGCTTACTTGGTATACCCGCTAAGACCCCAGGAAATGGAGAGAGTGGAAAGACATGGCAGAGGATTTTATGAATCGCTTCAGATTTAATACCGAGATTAGACCAGACAGGTTTGCTTTGGTTAATTTGCAGAAGAAACCCTTGGAATTGTTTCAAGAGTACGCTCGTTGCTGGAGATCGGAAGCTGCCAGGACCCAACCCCCACTGGATGATAATGAGCTAACCAAGTATTTTATCGGGGCCCAAGAGGGGATTTATTTTGAAAAGATGATAGGTATGATGGGTCCGAAATTTTCCCGAGCTAGTTAAGATGGGAGACTTCTTCGAAGAAGGCACCAAATTAGGCAAAATGCAGTCAATGGCCGCACTACAAGAAGCCAGCAAGGCCATACAATTAGGTTCCATAGGTAGTGGGAAGTAGAAGAAAGAGGAAGTAACGACAATCTTCCCCTACTATTAGTCAACTCCTCCTCGCAGAAACAACTCTTACCCCATGAACATCCATCCCTCACATCAACCCACCTATGCCCCAGTATACAACACCCGACCGTACTATAATACTCAACCCCAAAACAACCCGCCCCAAGTTAACACAAACCCAAACCCACCATGACAATATGCATCTGTCCAAACCACTACCCACCAAAATAGACCCGCCTATGGACCACGACCACGCCCAAAGTTTCAAGAAAGAAATCCAATAAACTTCACTCCGATTGTTGAACCCTAAGCCCAATTGTTTTAAAGATTGAGGAGATCCAGATTAATATACCTAGTGGAAGGGAGAATTGCTGACCAACCCTCCAAAGAGTTCGATGCACCTAAACATTGTGCCTACCATTCGGGTGTTGCTGGGCATGCTACCTAGGACTTCTATAGACTGAAGAATGAGATCGAGATGCTAATCAAGAGTGGAGCCATCCAATGTACCCCAGCTCCACCTAATGTAAATCGTAACCTACTGCCGAACCATAGGAATCCAAGAGCCAACATGATTGCATTGGATGAGGATTACGATTTGAAGGGGACCATGTCACTATTTGGAATGCCGAAGCTGCAAGAAAACCACCCTGAAAGACTCCATTGATTACTATGCAGTTGAGACCTCTTGTGATGGTTCAAACATACCAACAACGGTCCACCACCACCGTCAGAAATAAGGAGAGTTGAGAATATAAAACATTGCAATGGACTTACCAGCCAAAAGGAAAGGGAAAAATGACAGACTCCATAGCTGCTCACGGGATGACTAGGTTAGGAAGGTGTTACACTCCAGAAGAGGTTAACCGAGGGAACCCGAGTAGAGAATAGAATCAAAGAAGAAACATAATGGACACCGAGGCGGGGGAGTTTTGGAGGAAGATGCTAGTTTAGAGTATTTTGTGGGAGAACAGTTGAGGAAGACCCCAACTCACATATCAATCATGGGCTTGTTGATGAGCTCGGACAATCATATAGATGCTTTGGTGAAGGTGCTAAGCGGAGTAAGTGTGCCAAGAAATACTACCAGCAAGGCGTTGGCAACAACCATTGGAAAGATGGTCGAAGCAAACATGAATTCCTTTAGGAGGAATGAACTTCCTGTGGAGGTTGTGGATCAACACAAAGCTCTGCATATCTCAGTTAAGTATGGGGATAAAGTCGTGTCTCGAGTACTTGTCGACAGAGGATCTAGAGTAAACATTTGCCCCTTCTCTTCTCTGCGAGAATTGGGTATTCATTTGGGGGAAGTGAAAGAAATCCATATAAAAGTGAGGGCTTTTGATAGGTCACATAAATATGTCATCGGGGAGATTTACTTAGCCTTACTAATTGGACCGGTTAAGTTCCCAATATTGTTCCAGGTAATGGACATTTCGTCTTCATACAACCTATTGCTAGAAAGGCCCTGGATACATATGGTAGGAGTAGTTCCTTTTACCCTCCATCAATATATGAAATTCGAGTGGGATCCAAGAGATTGTGATACATGGGAAGTGGAGCTGGTCAGCTTAGTTGGAGCATGCGATCCCTTTGATAGAAGGATTAGATGGGGTTGCGTTTCATGTGATCGAGATCATGGAAGCAACGAAAATGAAGGAAAGTGATTAGAACCAGGGTATGCAGTCACCGTACAGGTCGAAGATGGAAATGAGAGATCTTATGAAGTATGGCTACCATCTAGGGATAGGGCCAAGATCCCGATCAGATGGGATAACAGAGCCAATTAAGCCGAAAGGGCAGAAAGGTACCACTGGCTTGGGGTATTGTAACACCCCGGAAAATTTGGAAGAACTTAAGTGTAAAGCCCAGTAAAAATTTGCAAAGAAAATAATGTTTCATGGTGCCGGACTAGACTTACGTGTTTGAGGAAAGTAAAGGAAAATTTTTGGTGGAACTGTGCATTTATGCGGTCCATTATGCGACCGCAGAATCACTCTGCGGACCGCATAATGGCTGCAGAGTGACACTGTTATTTGGGTCTGTTGGAAGCAATTATGCGGTCGACTATGCCACCACATAACTGTTATGCGGTGTACTATGCGACCGCAGAACAGTTATGTAAATCGCATAGTGACAGCAGACTTAGGCAGATTTGTGGTCATTTTGGACACCAATTATGCGACCGATATGCGGTCCGCATAACCATTATGCGACCGCAGAACCTGTTTCGGAGCTTTATTTTTGGGTTTTAAAACCCGACCCTACTTCGATAAATACACGCAAAGGGTCATTTTTGAGCAAATATTCTGATGTTTTAGAGAGAAGGGAGAGTGTTTTAGAGAGAGAGAAAACCCTAGGCTAATGATTCATCAAGTCTTGCTCAAATCTTGGAAGATTAACAAGGGAAACCCACAAGTTTCATTTAAGAGGTAAGGTTCCATACCCTAGTATTTTATAAAATGCTCAAATGAGCTGAGACCATGAATATCTTCCTAATTATGGTTCAATTTTGTTATGTCTCAAATAGATTGGGATTGCTAGAATTTTCGGAATGTAGTAGCAATTTAAGGAAAGCTCAATTGAGGTATGTTAGCTAAACTTTCTCTCTTTGAATTGAATTCTATAATGTTACCGTGAGTTTCAAAGTATGGGTTGCGTATTAAAATGTTGTGGCTTTGAATCGTATTTCAAATGAAAGCTAGTACGCCAAATTGTGTGAGAAAATCTCAATATTCTTAAGACTCATAATTGCTCATATGTGTACCTAAAGTCTTGATTGGGAATGTCTTATTATTGATAACCTATAAAGATGGTTGTAAGTGAAATCAGTGAATTGGGAATATAAAGTGTGGCCAACGTGCCAATAGTGAAAGATATACTTGTGGCCAATGGTGCCGATGTAATGAAATAATGTGAGAAAGGTTATGAAATGAACTTTGACTCAACTATTCCAAAATTGACTTCGACAATATAATCGGCTAAAAGTTTATGAACTCAAGTGATGCCCATATGTGGCTGTTTTAGCTAATGCTATGCTTTGTAAGTAATTTTCAATGTGCTTTGCATTCTTACACATTTGTGAGTGGAAATTGTGTATGATTATAATTTTGCTTCGATTGCCAATCATTTTACTCAATTTATTGGAAAGAAATCGATTATGTTTAAAGCCTTCATTACTAATGAACTTAAAGTTGTGATTTCTGGAATATTCTACTTGTTGATAATTATGATGATGATCTATGAAAGGGAAGAAATGAAAGTGTGGAATATAAAATATGGCCATTGCGCCATGAATAAAGAATCATATGTATGGCCAAGAGAGCCAATGAAATAATAATGTTGTAAGTGGTTGAAAGTACAGATTAGGTGATATATGATGTGAAAGGTTATGAGATGTACGTATTTGTACTTTTGTTTCCAATGTGTTATGAAACCCTATGGACGGTCTTTGAAACGCATAGGTATATTGTGTTATGAAACCTTATGGACGGTCTTTGAAATGCATAGATATATTGTGTTATGAAACCCTATGGATGGTATTTGAAACGCATAGGTATATTGTGTTATGAAACCCTATGGACGGTCTTTGAAATGCATAGGTATTTTGTGTTATGAAACCCTATGGACGGTCTATGAAATGCATAGGTATATTGTGTTATGAAACCCTATGGATGGTCTATGAAACGCATAGGTATATTGTGGTATGAAATCCTGTGGACGGTCTATGAACGCATAGGTACATTATGATATGAAATCATGTGGACGGTCTATGAACGCATATGTACATTGTGTTATGAAATCATGTGGACGGTCTATGAACGCATAGGTACATTGTGTTATGAAATCCTGTGGACGGTCTATGAACGCATAGGTACATTGTGTTATGAAATCCTATGGACGGTCTATGAAACACATAGGTACATTGTGTTATGAAATCCATTGTGATATGAAATCCTGTGGACGGTCTATGAAACGCATAGGTGCATTGTGTATAAGAGGTATAAGATGTAAGGTATGAATAAATACTGTGGACGGTCTATGAAACACATAAGTGTATAATATGATATGTGAACACTAAGGACGGTCTAATGAGACACATTATTAATGCAGACAATAGGTGCCCCTTTTTGTTGTCCTTGTTTGTACAGGTTGTTTCAATTACATTATATTATGTGTTCCACGTATAGATCATATAGGCATTCTATTTTGAAAGAGGATTTCTAGCTATACATACTAGTGCTATTCGACAGTACTAACGTCCCTTTTGTCGGGGGCACTGCATCTTTAATGGATGCAGGTGGTTCTACAGCAGATGGCATTGATCAGTGATAGCAGTTTACTCCTTTTAGCCGATTTGGTGAGCCCCACTTCATTTCGGAGTCATGTATCTTTTGTTTCTCATGTACTTTGTGGTTGAGGTATAACCGGGGCCTTGTTGCCAGCATTCCCATATTACTCTTCAGTTGTACTTAGAGGCTCCGTAGACAGGTTGTGGGTGGTATTTGATGTTGGGAATTGGATTAGAACTGTTGGTGTTTGGCAACATGTTTTTCATTAAATCTATAAACTCGTACTATTTTGGAAATATTGAATGATGCTGTTAATGGGAATGAAATGGAAGCGGTTAATGAAATCTCCTCAGTATTTGATTAACGGAGTATATCTCCTCTTTATTCATGAATGAATATGGGTAGAATGAAATATAACAGGCTTGCTCAGTTGGGTTCACTGGGTTGAGCGCCGGTAGCGCTCCTCGGTTTTGGGGCGTGACAGGTATCAACTACAACTGGAAACACCTATACCGGTAACCCTAGGAAGAAGGCTTTTGTACTAGAGCATGTTCAGGGTTTCTGGTCAGAGCTCACCACCGGATAATGACACCTTTGATGGAATGGGAAGATTGTTCGTGACTATGATCGAGGAATGTTGTGGCAAAGATGATATCAAGACACTGACCATTCGGTATATCAAACCAGGAGAGACCTTGCAGAATTACACCACCAGTCCGTCTCTGGTTCGCTGGGAGTCTTGGCAGTGTGAAATTGTAGTAATTTTGAAAAATGCATGGTCAATTAAGGTATGAACCGTGCCTGTACTTTGTTGTTAATTGCCTCCTTAAACGCCGAGACATTGCTTTTGATGAAATAAAATGAATTATTTTTTCCGAAATCATTGCAAATTCTTTTTTAGCTCTTATTTATACTTAGTTTTACTTTTCAGTAATCGAATCGATAAAAACCCACATTCCCCGATTTTGACATGTAACGAAACCCTTGAGCAAAATGACCCAGACTACGAAGAGTATGATTAAAGCATGATGCCTAAGAACCTCCTGCAAGAGATCGAACAGCTAGAGAGCCAGAAGAAGCCCAACCTTGAAGAAACAGAAGTAATCAACTTGGGAAGTAAAGAAGAGGTGAAAGAAACTGGAATCAACATTCATCTAAAGACAGAGTAGAGGGAAGATTTGATGGAGCTCCTCTGACAATACATCGATGTATTCTCTTTGTCATATGATGATTGCCCACCAATCCCGCCAGACTGTTAGTCAAGTAGAAACCCAAAAAATTCAAGCCAGATTTGAGTCTAAAATAAGAAGTCACCAAGCAGATAGAGGTGAATGTGGTGAGAGTCACCAATTATCCTACATGGTCGGCAAACATTGTACTAGTATCGAAGAAGGATGGGAAGATTAAGATATGTGTGGACTATCGAGTTCTCAACAAAGCTAGTCCAAAGGATGATTTTTCTCTACCAAATATTGATATCCTTATCGACAACTACGCGAAGCATGAGTTGCAATCGTTTGTGGATTATTTCTCCAGACACAACTAGATTTTGATGCACGAAGAAGACACGGAAAACATAGCATTCACCACGCAACAAGGAGTTTATTGTTATAGTGCCATGCCATTTGGTCTCAAGAATGTCGGTGCTACCTACATGAGGGCCATGAAGACCCTCTTTCACGACATGATCCACTAAGAAATTGAGGTATATGTGGACGACATCATCATCAAGTCTCAGAAGGGCATCTCAGTGACTTAAAGAAGTTCTTCGAACATTTACGGAGGTACAGATTGAAGTTGAATCCTACGAAGTGTGCATTTGAAGTTCCCGCAGGAACACTGTTAGGTTTCATCATTAGTAGAAAAGGGATAGAGTTAGACCCTTCAAAGATCAAGGCCATTCAAGACTTGCCACCACCCAAAAGAAAAAAGGATGTGATGAGCTTTCTCAGTAGATTAAATTACATCAGTAGGTTCATAGCCCAGTCAACAGTAATCTGCGAGTCTATTTTCAAGATATTGATGAAAGATGCTGCTACAAAGTAGATGGAATAATGTCAGAAAGCTTTCGATAGGATCAAAGAGTATTTTTCAAATCCGCCAGTATTAGTTCCTCCCGAACCTGGGAAGCCGCTTTTATTATACTTTTTCGTTTTGGATAATGCATTTGGATGCATGTTGGGACAACACGACGAGACTAGAAAGAGGGAGCAAGCTATCTATTACCTAAGTAATAAGGTTACATCGTATGAAGCTAGATACCCCTTGTTAGAAGGGAAAAGAGCCAAATATACCCCTATACTTTCAGATATTGTCTACATTTAACCTCAGTTATACTATCCGGCCAAATTTACCTCTAACGTTATATTATCTGGCAAAATTTACCCCTAACGTTATACTATTTAACCAAATTTATCCCTACTATCAGCAAAATTTTAAAAATTACCCCTCAGTCCGTCAGGTGACCCAGAATCTCCAAAATCATTTTAATTAAGTTAGTTATTCTTCTTCTTGATCCAATATTTTTGAAATAATTGGCATTTACCTTCTTTCTTAATTGAAAAAATAATAAGATAAAGAAATATTAAAATAATACAACGGTTAGTAAGCAAAATATAGTAAATTGAAGAATCTAAATTAGGTAGCTTGTCTAAATTCTAAAAATATTTACAACAACCCAATTTTAATAAATTCGTTGCACCAAAGGTATGGAGACTTTTCAAGTATTAGTGATAGAAGTTGAAGTTGCTTGGGGACTTTACATTGTCGAATTTAACTTTGCTCTAATCAAACGCCTACGCATTATGCAATCTTAAGTTTGTCAATCGAACTCTACACTAACCAGACAATAACAAAATATATTCGAGTATTCATGTACATACATGATAAGCAGCCACATATAATACACAATAAATAGACCTACTAAATTCTACGGTGTATATATGATTGAAAAATAACTAAAATTTTAAACCAATTCCAAATCCATTACCACAAGAATAGAAGTGGGTGCATTGGTAATTAAAAATATTCATGAATAATTTGTAAAGTCTAGTACCTTTAGTATTAACATCAATAGTAATTTCTAAAAATAGTAGAGCAAGAAGAACAACAAGTGATTTAAATAAAAGAAAATTGGGAGATTTTGGATTACCTAATAGATCAAGGGTTAATTTTTAAAAGTTTGCTGATGGTAGGGCTATATTTGGCCGGATAATATAACGGTAAGGGTAAATTTGTCCGAATAGTATAACAGATGTTAAATGTATACAATATCCGAAAATAAAGTGGTATATTTGGCCCTTTTCCCTTGTTAGAATGGACCTGCTGCACTTTGACCTGGATCGCTCGGAAGTTAAGGCACTACCTGTCAGCATATACCAAGCATGTGATATCTCAACTCGATTTGCTCAAGTACATCTTCCAGAAGCTGATGCCTATGAGAAATTTTTCTAAATGGCAGATTCTTCTTGGCGAATTCCAAATTGTGTATGTGACACAGAAAGCTATCAAGGGAAAAGCATTGGCCGATCATCTCGCAGAGAACCCGGTAGACAAGGATTACTAGCCACATACCACATACTTCCCAGATGAAGAAGTGTTGTTCGCGGGGGAAGACATTGTAGAGTCATGCCCAGGGTGGAGAATGTTTTTCGACGGAGTGGCAAATTTCAAAGGTGTAGGGATTGGGGTAGTCCTACTTTCTGAGTCAAGACAGCATTACTCGGCTTCGCCCACGATAAGCTTCCCTTGCACAAATAATATGGCGGAATATGAAGCATGTATCCTTGAGATTAAAATGGTAGTTGACATGAACATCAAGGAATGTTTGGTCATGGGAGATTCTGATTTGCTGATACACCAACTTCAGGGCAAATGGACCACAAAGAATGTTAAGAACCTTCCATGCTTGCACTGCGTAAAAGAGTTGCATAAGAAGTTCATCAAGATTGAGTTCAAACATGTTCCCAGAATCCAGAATGAGTTCGCCGGCACTCTTGCAACCTTGTCATCTATGATCCAGCATTCAAACAAGAATTACATTGACCCCATCAAGATAGAGGTTCGAGATCAGCATGCATACTATTTCCATGTAGATGAAAAGCTAGATGGTAAGCCTTGGTACTACGACATCAAAAGGTTCCTCTAAGTGAGAGATTACCCAGAGAATGCCACCAATGGTCAGAAGCAAGCACTAAGAAGACTAGAAAATCACTTATTCCTTAATGGGGAAGTCATGTATAGGAGAATCCCAGACTTGGGTCTATTAAGGTGTGTAGATGCCGTTGAAGCAACAAGATTACTGGAACAGATACACGCAGGAACATGCGGGTCTCACATGAACGGCTTCAATTTAGCTAAGAAGATTTTCAGAGCTAGATACTTTTGGATGACCACGGAAAATGATAGTATATGTTACGTGTAGAAGTGTCACTAGTGCCAGATTCACGGAGATTTCATCCGTGTTCCACCTAATGAGCTAAACGTAATGGTTTCTCCTTGGCTGTTCGCCACTTGGGGCATAGACGTGATTAGGCCTATAGAACCCGCCACATCAAACGAACATTTCTTCATCCTTGTAGCGATCAACTACTTCACCAAATAGGTCGAAGTCTCTACATACAAAGCCATCACAAAGAAAGTAGTGGAAGATTTTGTCCGTAACAACATAGTTTGTAGATTCGGGAACCTAGAAGTAATCATAACTGACAATGCAACCAATCTCAATAGCAATCTCAAGAGGGAGATTTGCAAGAAGTTCAGAATCGTCCACCACAAATTCCACAGTCTACTGGCCATAAATAAATGGAGCAGTTGAAGCATCCAACAAAAATATCAAAAGGATCTTATAGAAGATAGTAGACAATCATAGGCAGTGGCACAAGAAGCTATCCTTCGCCTTGCTGGGTTAACATATCACTATGAGAATGTCCACTGGGGTAACGCCATACATGTTGGTGTATGGCACATAAGCTTTGATACCCCAAAGGTCACGATACCATCTTTTAGAGTCATTTAGGAAGCCAAACTAGATGACACATAATGTATACGTGTTATGCAAGAATGAATCATGCTCATCTCGATGAAAACATAATGGACGCAGTATGTCATAGGTATCTGTATAAAAATAGGATAGCCAACACGTTCAATAGACAGGTAAAACCTCGACAATTCATACCGGGGAAACTGGTTTAGAAGATGACATTCCATCGTTAAGAAGAGGCCAAAGGAAAATTTGCACCGAACTGGCAAGGTCCTTACATGGTCCATCGAGTATTGTCTAGAGGAGCATTGATCATAGTAGAAATGTACGGCAGAATCAACACAAAGCCCATCAACTCGGACACAATCAAGAGATGTTAAATTTGAAGATAGTAGATTTAGGGTTTGGTGGTAACAGAACTACGCCCGACCTGACTTCCCATGGTGGGATACATAGGCAACCCATGTAGGATCCGGTCTCTCTCCCCCTCTTTGTAATAGAAAATCCAAATATCATTTTTTATGTATTCGGATCTACACCATGACTTGATTTCCTGTGTTGGGAATACGTAGGCAATCCATATCGGATTTAGTCATCTATCGTAATTGAACTATGTTTTGGCCTTATTCCATTTGGATACTTAGGAAGTCTGAGTCAGAATCAGCCACTTCATTTCAATTCATTATCATTTTACATCTATTGTAATCGAACAACGCTTTGACCTGATTCCATTTTGATATGTAGGTTTCCTGAGTCAGTCTTGGTCATTCCATCATAATTCATTCATCATCCTCGAACTATGTTCAGACACGATTCCGTTCAGATACGTAGGAAACCTTAAAAATCGGGTTCATATACGACATATTGTGATGCTTCTTGGATTGGTATTGGGTGTGTCTTGATGCAGGAGGGTAGGGTGATTGCTTATGCTTCATACTAGTTGAATCCCCATGAGAAGAACTACCCTATTCATGATTTAGAGTTGGCAGCCAATGCTCATGCATTAAAGATATGGAGGCATTATCTCTACGGTGTGTCTTGTGAGGTATTTACAGATCATCAGACTCTGCAATACTTGTTCAAGTATAAGGATCTAAATCTGAGGTAGCGGAGATGGCTGGAGCTATTAAAAGACTATGATATCACTATTTTGTATCATCCCGGGAAGGCCAACGTGGTGACCGGTGCCTTGAGTAGAAAGACGATGAGTATGGGTAGCCTTGCATATATTCCTATTTCTGAGAGACCACTTGCATAAGATGTTCAGGCCTTGGCCAATCAATTCATGTGATTAGATGTTTCGGAGCCTAGTCGGGTTCTAGCTAGCGTAGTTTCTCGGTCTTTCTTATATCAGCGCATCCGAGAGTGTAAGTATGATGACCCCTACTTGCTTGTCCTTAAGGACACGGTACAACACGATAATGCCAAGGAGGTTTCTATTGGAGATGATGGGGTGTTGCGGATGCAAGGTCAGATTTGTGTGCCCAATATGGATGGGTTATATGAGTTGATTCTTGAGAAGGCCCACAGTTTGCGGTATTCCATTAATCCGGGTACCACAAAGATGTATCAGGACGTGAGGCAACACTATTGGTTGAGAAGAATGAAGAAAGATATAGTTGAGTATGTGGCTCGATGCTTGAACAATCAGCAGGTGAAGTACGAGCATCATAGGCTGGGCAGTTTGGTTTAGAGGCTTGAGATTCCTGAATGGAAATATGAGCATATCACCATGGACTTTGTTATTGGACTCCCTCGAACTTTGAAGAAATTTGATGCTATTTGGGTTATTGTGGACCAGTTGACTTAGTTCGCACATTTCATTCCAGTTGTAACTACCTATTCTTCGGAGTGGTTGGATGAGATCTTTATCCGCGAGATTGTTCGCCTTCAGGATGTGCCTGTGTCCATTATTTCTAATTAGGGCATGCAGTTAACATCACAGTTCTAGAGAGCAGTGTAATGAGAGTTTGGTACACGGGTTGAGTTAAGTACAACATTCCACCCCCAAACGGACAGACAGTGCAAGCGCACCATTCAGATTTTGGAGGATGTGCTACGCGCTTGTGTTATGGATTTCGGGGGTTCTTGGGATCAATTTCTATCATTGGCATAGTTTGCCGACAATAACAACTACCAGTAAAGTATTCAGATGGCTCCTTATGAGGCCTTATATGGGAGGCGGTGTCGTTCTCTCGTTAGTTGGTTTGAGCCGGGGGAGGCTAGGTTGTTGGGCACAGATCTGGTTCAGGGTGCCTTGAAAAAGGTCAAGTTGATTCAGGATCGGCTTCGTACGGCATAGTTTAGACAGAAGAGTTACGCCGATTGGAAGGTTCGTGATGTTGCATATATGGTGGGAGAGAAGGTATTGCTTAGAGTATCGCCCATGAAGGGTGTGATGAGGTTCGGGAAGAAGGGCAAGTTGAGCCCCGGGTATATTGGCCCTTTTGAGGTGCTTGAGAGGATTGGAGAGGTGGCCTACAAGCTTGAATTACCACCTATTCTATCGATTGTTCACCCAGTGTTTCATGTTTCCATGCTCCAGAAATATTACGGTGAGCCGTCCCATTTTTTTAACTTCAGCACGGTTCAGTTAGATGGAGATCTGACTTATGATGTGGAGCCAGTGGCCATTTTGGATCGGCAGGTTCAAAAGTTAAGATCAAAGAATATAGCTTTAGTTAAAGTTTAGTGGAGAGGTCAGCCAGTCGAGGAGGCTACTTGGGAGACCGAGCAGGGGATTCGGAGCAGCTATCTATACCTATTACAGACACCAGGTATGATTATAGACCCGTTCGAGAACGAACGTTTGTTTAAGAGGGGGAGAATGTAACAACACATCCGGTTATTTTGAGTATTGTAGCCCAATTCCCCATTTATTGCTTATTCTATGTTCATTTGTGTTTATGTGACTTGCCGGGATGATTGGTTTGGTTCTGGGGATGTTTTGGAATGAATTGGGACACTTAGTCCCAAGGTTGGAGGTTTAAGTTGAAAGAGTTGATCGGATGTTGACTTATACATTAACGGCTCCGTATTGGAGTTTTGGTGGTTCCAATAGCTTCATACGGTAATTTTGGACTTAGAAGTGTGTCCGGATATTGATTTGGAAGTCCGTAGGTCATTTTGGCTTGAATTGGCGAAAGTAAAAAAGTTGAAGGTTTGGAAGGGTGAGAAGTTTGACCGAGAGTTGACTTTATTGATACCGAGTTCGGATTTTTTTTCTGGGAGTTGGAGTAGTTCTGTTGTGTCATTTACGACTTGTGTGCAAAATTTGAGGTCAATCGGGGTTGGTTTGATACATTTCGACATCGGATGTAGAACTTGGAAATCCATTAGTTTCAATAGGCTTGAATTGTGGTGCGATTCATGTTTTTTGATGTTGTTTGATATGATTTGAGGCTTCTACTAAGTTCGTATGATGTTTTAGGATGTGTTGGTTTGCTTGGATAGGGTCCTGGGGGTCTCGGGTGTGATTCAGATTGAAATCGGATTGACTTTTGGACTTATGGAATTTCTGTTGTGTTCAGTTCTGGTGCAACCGCACCTACGGAGCCGTAGAAGCGGCCAAGGGTTCGCAGAAGCGGCTCTGAGCGGAGTTGGGATGTTGCGCAAGTATGAGGAAGATTCCGCACCTACAAGCTCGTAGATGCGGAAGGTTGGTAGCAGAAGCGGAATATGCGAGGGGCAGGAGTTTCGGCAGAAGTGGAGGCTTGGGCGCAGGTGCACCTCCGTTGGAGCTGAGTCTTGTCCGCAGATGCGGAAGGAGGGAGGCATCAAGGGAAATGCAGAAGAAGAATTTTGGCCACATATAAATGACCGCATAAGCGGTTAAGTGAACTGCATGTGCGAGATGCATGGACATAAGGATATAATCGAGGGTTTGAGTCTTTTATTCATTTTTGGACATGTGGAGCTAGGCTAGGGGTGATTTTTGGGAAGAATTTCACCATAATTCAAGAGATTCGAGTCGTTTGGAGGCTGATTCGTGAGGAAAGTTGGTTCCCTGGTGCTATGCAGTTATCTAGTCTTGTTTTATCCATATAAATCATACGTGTTAGAGTAATTAAGCTGTGATTCATGTTAAAAATCATGTTTAGGCTATGTACATATTCTGTTGGGACCCACTGTGGTTATGTCTACTGTTGAGTTATTTGCTTAAACTGCAATTATGTACTCAGTCATGTTTATTCATTTGCATATCACATCTCAGTCTCTGTTATCATTTACTTTTACATAATGTTATCATTGTTTGGGCTGAGTAGTATGAGACTGGTGAGCTCGTGGGACTGGAGAAATTGATGACTAAGTTGGGCCTGAGAGTCGGATTTGTGAGTGATATTATGGATCGGGCTGCGCGCCGCAACAAGCCTTATTGGCTTATTTGTTATTCTGGATCGGGTTGCACTCCTAAGCAGAACTTATAGGCTTTATTGACAGGCCCTGACCGAGCACGACTGGCGCTCAACCAACATACCCCAATCAAGCAAGCCTATACAATGCCTTCTACCCGAACTTACCCATGAATATAGAGAAGGTATATTTCATTAATTAGACCATGAGAAGATCAAGTGAGAAACACTGATTCATTACCATTAGTTATGTCATTTATAAGTCTCCAAAATATGACATTACACATTCGTAGTTTAGAAGTGGAACATGTGAAACAAATACAACATTCTAGTTTTACTTTCTCAACACCAATATACAACCCACACTATGTCTACGGAACCTCTAACGGATACAAAAGAGTACTATGATAGTGCCAGCAACAAGGCCCCAACTATACCTCAAAACATAATACACAAGGAACAAAAGATACACGACCCCGAAAAGAAGTGGGGCTCACCAAGTCAGCTAGAAAGAGGGTGTACTGCTATCACTGATCAATGTCACCTTCTGTGGAACCACCTGCATCCATTAAAGATGCAGCGCCCCGGGCAAAAGGGATATTAGTACATATGGAATAGTACTAGTATGTAAAACTAAACACCCTCTCAATAGAACGAGTAACAATACAAGGAGAAACAATTACATGATCGAAATGAAAGCTTCAAATAATACCAAAACATCAAGTTAGGAACAAGATAAGTTTTCAAGTAAGTTTCAGTACTTTAGGTTGGGAGATCTTTAGTACCGATATATACCACTGTGATTTTTGCACGGAGACCGATCACGGCCCGATCGTCTAGGCCGTCTTACCAAAGGACATCCAGTCACAATCACACTCACCACCATGTCCGCGACATGGTGTCCGATCTCGACGCGATCGGCTAGGCCGTTTGTAGCACCCCAAAAACTTTCGAAGTACTTAAGCGCTATTAAGAAAGTTGATGTGTGCTAATTATATTATTTTGTGTGCAGACGAGGACTATTAATATGATGGATATCAATTGGATATTATAATAAGTGTACGAGGCATATTATAAGTTATGTGAGGTCTAATGAGAGCCCTAAGTCTAAGTCACGTTGGAAAATTACATGATAGACTAAATTTCCAAATGAGTACGCATAAGATCTAACTTTGGCAATCATATCTACATATATATAAAGATTTATATGATATATGGCCTATCTAATTAAAGATCTTCGAGTCTAGTTTCTAACGCTTCAAACCGTTTGTCATTTGGACACTCCTACAAGAAGTTATGACAAATTACCAAAGGCTGGCAGAATGTGATTCTGCGGCCAATTATGCGACCGCAAAATCATTCTGCGCACCGCAGAAGTGGTCTGCGGACCGAAGAATGGTCGCAGAATTGACCAGTGCAGCCCAGTTCTGGGCATCAGTTTTGTGGTCCATTGTGAGACCCACATACCCATTCTGCGGTCCATTCTGCGACTGCATACTTGAGTTCGGAGTGTTAATTTTTCTATTTTCATAACCCGACCCCCTTTTGATAAATAGCCATTGGGGCTTATTTTGGGGTGATTTTCTAAGGAATTTAGAGAGAGGTAAGAGCATTTTAGAGAGAGAAAGAGGGAACCTAACATTCTAATCATCCAATCTTGCACCAATCTTCAAGAATCAAGGAAGCCAATCACAAGATCTTCATCTAAGAGGTAAGGTTCCATGCCCTAGTCTTTAATTTCGAGTTTGGGGTAAAATATGGGTGATGGAGAGTATGATTCTTGGGTGTAAGAGTATTATTTATATATTCTTGTACTAATAAGGTTTGTGGGAATATTGTTGAGCTCAAATAAGCAAGGATTGGGTTGTGGGGTGAAGGAAATCTTGTAGAAGAACCTTGTAGCCAAATTTGCACACCTAGTGTTTGATAAAATGCTCAAATGAGCTGAAAACATGAATACCTTCCTAATTTGTGTTCAATTTTATTTTGTCTCAAAATAGATCGGGATTGCTAGAATTTCCGGGAAGTTGTAGTAATTTAAGAAAAGCTCAAAGCGAGGTATGTTGGCTAAACTACTCTCTTAGAATTAAATTCCATGGTGTTCCCGTAAGTTTCAAGTATGGTTGTCTCAAGTTCCTTATTCTATGTTCCGAGTTGTTCCCAATAAATTTGATTGTCCCGAATAAGCAAAGTGTCGAGAATTATGTATTCAAAATGTTTTCCGAATGTTCCTATCACATTGTGTTATCCTTTGGGAATGTGTTCAATAATAATATGTGTATTAAAATGCTATGTCTTTTAGTCGTGCTTCAAATGATGGTTATGATGCCAAATTGTATGAGAAAATCTCAATATGCTTAAGATTCTTAATTGCTCATATGTGTACCTAAAGTCTTGATTGGAAATGTCTTATTGTTGATAATCTATAAAAATGGTTGGAAGTGAAATAAGTGAATTGGGGATATAAAGTGTGGCCAACGGCCAAGAGTGAAAGTTATACTTGTGGCCAATGGTGCCAATGAAATGAGATGATTTAAGAAATATTAGGAAATAAACTTTGATTCAACTATTCTAAAATTGACTTCGAAAATAGAATTGTTAAAAAGCTTATGAACTCAAGTGATGCCCATATGTGGTTATTTTAACTAATGCTATGCTTTGTAAGTAGTTTCGATGTGCTTTGCGTTCTTACATATTCGTGAGTTGAGATTGTGCATTGCCCTTTTTGGGAAAAAGTATTTCAAGAATAAATGATGTGTTACTTGTTTATGATTTTAACTTGTGCTTCGATTGCCAATCATTTTACTCCATTTCTTGGAAAGAAATCCATTGTGTTTAAAGCCTTCATTACTAATGAACCTAAAGTTGTGATTTCCGGAATATTCTATTTGTTGATATTTATGATAATGATCCATGAAAGGGAAGAAATGAAAGTGTAGAATATGAAATACGGCCATTGTGCCATGAATGAAGAATCGTATGTATGGCCAAGAGAGCAAATGAAATAATGATGTTGAAAGTTGTTGAAAGTTCCAATGAGGCTATATACGGTATGAAATTTTATGAGGTAAATGCATTTGTATTGTTGTTTCCTTTGTAAGCAAATTGAAAATATTTTTGCCAGTATCGATAGTCACCGAGGAAGGGTAGGAGTGGATTGTAATTATTTTCCTTATTTGGGATGAGATTGATGTGATAAAATTAATCCCCTTAATTGGGATGTGATGATTGATAGAAAAGGATGATGTCTATCCATACAGCATTGTGGTGAGATGGCCTAACTGATCGGGTCGTGATCGGACACCATGTCGCACATATGGTGGTGATTGTGCTGGAAATTATAATTGAAATTGTGATTGTGGTTGATGTCTCGGATGAGACGGCCTAGATGATCGGGTCGTGATCGGACTCCGTGCTAAAAATACGACGGTATTTGTATTAGAACATTGGTATTGTGAACAGTGGTATTGCGAACAGTGGTATATCGGTGCTAAAGATCTCCCAACCAAAAATAATATTATCATCATATTTTGATCATCACTTCACAATGTTATCTTCATATTTTGGAAATTATTATGTTTTAACTTGGCGTTTGAATATCATTGATTGGTGATTGTTGTTTCCATGGTTTTCCCTTTTCTTACATTGGTATTCTATTTTGAAAGAGGACAGTTAGCTTTACATACTAGTACTATTCCATATGTACTAACGTCCCTTTTACCGGGGGCGCTGCATCTTTAATGGATGCTATTAGTTCAGCAGCGGACAACTTTGGTCCTCTTTAGCAGTTACTCCCTATTCAGCAGGTTTTGGTGAGCCGTACTCTATTCCGGGACATGTCACTTGATGTTACACTTTGTGTCTTGAGGTATAGCCGGGGCATTGTTGCCGGCACTTCCATACTATTCTTTTGTCATACTTAGAGGCTTCGTAGACAGGTTGTGGGTGGTGTTTGATGTTGGGAGTTGAACTAGAAATACGGGTATTTGGCAAACATGTTGTTCATTATATCTATAAATTTATAATAATTTGGATGTTATAAATGAAGCTGCTAATGGAAATGAAATGGGAGTTGTTAGTGAAAGCTTTTCACTGTTTGATTAATGGAGTACATCTCCTCTTTATTCATGGATGAGTTTGGATAGAAGGAAATCTAACAGGCTTGCTCGGCCGGGTTCACTCGGTTGAGCGCCGGTCACGCTTCCCAAGTTTGGGGCATGACACCGTCTCACCACAATGCCGTGTGGATCAACATCACCCTCTACTAGCAATCACCTCATCCCAATTAAGGGGAATAATCTCAACGCATCAATCTCATCCCATTTAAGGGGAATTTCCTCAACACATTAGTACGGGGATTTACACCTCAATCACTCCTACACCGCACGTGTAGTTTCAGGGTTAGGTTATTTCAACCTACCCTTCCTCGGTGACTAACCTCCTACACCGCACGTGTAGTTTCAGGGTTAGGTTATTTCAACCTACCCTTCCTCGGTGACTAACGATACTCCCAAAATGTTTATTATATAAAGGATTTTCAGCTCATTTCACAATCTTTTACACATCTATTCATTTTTTTGGCACTAGTGGCCACAAATGTAATATCATTCTTGGCACGTTGGCCGTATTTCATATTTCATGCTCACCCCTTTAACTTTCAAACATCATCGTGGATTATCAAAAATAAGGCATTTCTAATCAAGACTTTAAATATACATATGAGAAAATAAGAGTCTTAAGCACATTGAGTCTTCTTCCACAATTTGGCATACTAACTTTCATTTGAAACACGACTCGAATTTGTTACATTTTAATACACAACCCATACTTTGAACATATTTCTGAAGGATAACATAATATGATAAGAGTATTCGGAACACATTCTGAACATATATCTTTCGACACATAATTTATTCAGAATAGTCAACTTTATAATGAATATTTTGGAACATGAGAAATAAGAATTTGGCCCATCATACTTGAGACTTATGAGAACATCTGGGATTCCATTCTAAGAGAGAAATTTATCCAACATATCTCGCTTTGAGCTTTCCTTAAATTACTACAATATTCCGGAAATCCTAGCAACTTTGATCTATTTAGAGACATGATAAAATTGAACCATAATTAGGAAGATATTCGTAGGTTTAACTCATTTAAGCATTTTATCAAATGCTAGGTGTGCATTATGATTTCAAGGTTCTTCTTTGGTGGATTCCTTCATCCACAACCCAATATTTACCCATTTGAGTCCAACAACCTTCCCACAAACCTTGATGGTACAATCATGCAAAAATAAAACTCTCATACCCAAGAATCACACTCCCCATTTCCCATCTTCTACCTCAAATTCGGAATGGAAAGATAGGGGTGGAACCTTACCTCTTTAGAAGACAACTAGCATGGTTTCCTTATGAATTCTCTAAGACTTGAGCAAGGATTGATGAAAAATAGCTTAGGGCTTTCTTCTCTCACTCTAGAGCACTTTCCTCTCTATAAAATAGCAGTTTGAACCTTCTAAAATAACCCCAAGGTTGTTTTATAAAAATGGGATCGGGTTATAAAATCAGAAAATGGACCCTGCGAACTCAACTTTGCGGTCGCAGAGTGCACTGCAAATCAGGTATGCGGCCCGCAAAGTGGACTGCGGAATGGCCCTCCAAAATTGGGCTAGCCTAGTCTAGTCTGCAATAGATCTGCGGTCTATAGATTAGTTATGCGGTCTCATAGTGCACCGCAGAATCTTCCTCTGAAGTTTTCTCATGCTTGCTCTATGACGGATGTACGGTCCGCGAAACAATTATGCGGTTGCATAGTCAACCGCAAAACAACCTCCAAAATTAGCCCATTGTTCTGCTCCACTCCGCGGCGGATCTGCGGTCTGCAAAGTAGTTCTGCAGTCGCATAATGGACCGCAGAAATGCCATGTTCTACAATAAGTTTCCTTCAACTCCCCGATGCACTGTACAACCCTCAAACACATTACCCTATCTCGATGCCACAAAGCCTAGGGTTTTAGTAAACGTTTACGGGGACTTACATTTATATTAGCGCTTGGGAAGGATCCGCCCCTCCAGAGTCTGATATACCAGTAGTGAGCGCAGGCACTGTGATTTATATACACGTGCTTTGGTGAGGGGCATTGATGCCAGGCACCCGTACAGTGCCGAGTGATTGTGTGTGATGAGTGAGATTTTGAGATAGATAGATTGAGTACTCTAAGAGTGTGAGTACCTAGGATTATCACTGTGACACATTACATTTGACATGCATATTTGACATGTAAGCATAGAGATGTAACATTCCTCATGCTAGCAGTACTTGGCATATTTTTTTCAGTGTTGAGCTTAAATTGTTGAGCTTAAATTATTGAGCTTGAAAGTATGCCTAAATTTCTATACTATGAACGAACTGAATATGGAAGTTTCTCTAGGTTATTACTGTCATTCTCTTTGTTATATCTGTGTTGTCATTATCTTTGATTCTGACTGTATCCTTCTGAGCTCATCACTGCTTTCAGCCCAAGGTTAGTCATGTTACTTATTGAGCATATTGGATTGGTTGTACTCATACTTATTGCTAGCGTGGTGCTAGTACCTGTCCGGAGACTTTGAGATAGTTGTTATGATGCCTGCAGGCCTTGACTCTCTTTCCTTCATTTTTATTCAGTACTGTTCTATTTTCTCAGACAGTTGTACTAGAGTTTTAGACTATGTTGACACTTAGAAGCTCATATACTCGGTGACACAAGAATGTTGGGTTCGTTGTAGTTGAGTTACATTTTTTTATCAGATATTTATGAGACATTCCACTGTTGAGCTTATTAAATTATGTTTTTAATTTAGGTTTGTTGTTGTTATGTGATTGTTGGCTTGCCTAGTAATATGTTAGGTACCATCACGACGGAATGGGAATTTGGGTCGTGGCAGTATCGTCACACAATTAACCTGGGAATTTTTGGAGGGATACTTCGCGATCCAATGTGCGATCGAAGAATCATTCTGTGGACCTGACCAAACCCAACCCAAATTTTGAAGACCATTTCGAATACCGCATATCCCTTCCGCGGTGTATTTCGCGATCGCAGATCGACATTGGAGGGTTATTTTTGGGAATTTCCTAACCCTACTATATTTTAAGATAAAGACGTAAGGGGTCATTATTATAGGGGAATCAGATTAATTTAGAGAGAGATAACACTCTAGAGAGATAGGGGAGGAGCTCTAACAATTCTACTCTTCGATTCTTGCTCAAATCATGGGATTCAAGAGGGAAACTCACAAGGTCTTCAACCAACCGGGTAAGTTTTTCGCCCCTAAACTCTTATGAAAAATTTGTAATGGGTTTAAGTAAAGATGTTATTATTTTGGGGCTTATGGGATGGTGATCGGAAGCCATGAGCCCTCTATTTCAAAATTTGGTGTGTGTGAAGAGTGGAAGATGTGATTCTTGTGGGTTGGAAGTATATGGTTGGGCATGCGTGTGCCAATGAAGGTTGTTGGGTGTTGCATGGATATTGTATATTGATTGTTTTTCTTGAAATTTGTTGCGAGGCAGAGGAATTACCATTATAGAACCTTGAAGTCAATTTTGCATAATATGTAGTTGACGAAATACCTAAGAGACTTATATCATGAGAATCCTTCTAATAATGGTTCAATTGAACTATGTTAATTTAGATTGAGTTTCTAAGAGTAGTGGAACGCCGTAGCGATTCTAAGGAAAGCTCAATTGAGGCATGTTGGCTAAACTCCCTCCGTAGAATCAAACTCCATGAATTCCTCATGAACCCCATGCATGGTTTGTTCGAGTTCCTATTCTTATTATATTAAACTGCCTCAATGGAATGACTTACCTAACGTCTACATACTCAAGTCATGTTTCAATTGTCATCTCTATGCTCATCTTTGAATTTTGTTTCAAGAACGATTGACTTCAATTCATGCTTCAATTACTATCACTATGCTCCCCTTTTTAGATATATTTCAAATGTCTTAAGCTCTTATTACTCATGTGGTTATAGCAATAATTTCTAATGTTTTAAATACCTTTAATGTTTATGATGACCCATGGCAAGTAAAAGGAAGTGATAGTATGGCAATGAAATGTGGCCAATTGCCAAAATGAGAGTTATGAGATATTGTATGTTCCAAGGGACAATGAGAAGAAAAGACTTTCATGAAATGATTTATATGAAATATTTTTTTGGTACAAACGGCTATGTGCTATTAATGTAATCTATTCACATGTGTAGTTCTGCATACTATGATATTTCCATCATGGCAACGTTATAGAGGTTCAAGTTTACAAATAAGCATGACGTTGAAATTAAAGCATTCCAATGGTTTCAATCATAGTATCTAAGCTTCTAAAATAATAAATGAAAACGACTTTGATGCTAAGTCCCTAAGAATGATGAACTTTGCTAATGACACTTCAGATGACAAACTAGTTCATAACGAGATAAAAGAAGATGTCCTATGATAAATGATGATGAACCTTAACGATAATGAATTGGGCCCATGCGCTATTGTAATCTACTCATTGATTATCCATACATGTCTAATGTGATAAACTATGCTTCCGCATTATGAACATGAACTTGAAATATTCCAAGGATCTGAAATCTTATGACCCTAATGTAATGTTATTCATGTTGCTGTGAGCTTACATATGGTCATATTCATAATAATGTGTTGCATACCCTATGGACGGTCTGGTGAAACGCATAGGTGCATAGTATAGATGAGCCCTATGGACGGTCTGGTGAAACTCATAGGTGTGTAGTTGTAGTCAAGATGAGCCCTATGGACGGTTTGGTGAAACGCATAGGCGCATAGTAAAGATAAGCCATATGGACAGTCTGGTAAAATGCATAGGTGCATAGTATAGATGAGCCCTAGGGACGATCTGGTGAAACGCATAGTTGCATAGTAAAGGTTGGCTATGGATGGACTGGTGGAACGCATAGCCAGCCCACGCAAGAGGTGAGCCCTATGGACGACCTGGTGAAACGCATAGGTGCCATTTTCATTGTCTTTTGCTTGTACATAGTGTTAAGCTTACATAATATTTTTGTATCCCATGCATAGCTCTTAGAGCTCACTCGATGCAAACGAAGTGTAGAATGACTTAAGTACAATATGAATTGAGACATGACCTTATAGGTTGCTTCATAGCTTCCTCATGTACTTCATTTACCTCCCTTTGAGCTACCGTATTTTTATACATTGTTCTGTCTGCATTTTTAAATGGTTGCAAGTATACTCTAGCAGGAGGCACAAGTTCTTGATAGGAGCAGACCCTCCTTCAGCTGACTTTTGATGAGCCCTACTCTATATCAGGGTTCTCATGTTATATTGGTCCTTTACACATTATTTTGAGGTATAGTCGAGGCCTTGTCACTGATATTTCTATATTGTTCTCATATTAGTTTTGAATCTCTACAGACATAGTGTAGGTCATGTATTATATGGAGAATCGATATGTTGTAAGACATTTTTACTTCCACTTAAGGAATTTTAAAATAACTTGCATTATTTTGTTAGCTATTAGTGAAATTAATTAAGTAATGTAAGATTAGCGTTGGATGTTTTTCCCTATAAATATTCTTGGATAACCTCTATGTATTATTTCTTCATAAATAATTCATGGATAAAGGTAAATAGTGGGCATCAAGAAGGCTTGCTTGACCGGGATACCTCGGTTGAGCGTCGGTCTCGCTCCCCGAGGTCGTGGCGTGACATCATCCTAGGAACCTCCGAATTCAATATCGAGCATACGCCTAAATCCAAAATCACCACATGAATCTATTGGAACCATCAAAATATAATTCCGGGATCTTTTTCACAAAAGTCGAATTTTGGTCAACTCTTCTAACCTAAGCTTCCAAACTAAGAATCAAGTGTTCCAAATCAATTCAAAACCTCCCTGAAATCCAACCAACCATCCCCTCAAGTCATATGACCAGAAATACACATACGGAAAGCTTCAAAAGGGGAAAAGGGGCTCAAATATACAAAACGATTGGTCGGATCGTTACACATCGGATGTTGACGGGACGTGGGTTTGACTGGACTTGATCTGTATTTTAAAATAAATTCTACCGGCTCCCATGTCGTTAATAGATTGTGCTATAAAATAGAAGATGATTATTTAATTAAGAAATATAGCTTGTAGTATTTATTAAAATGCCAACTACTACAATAGTGTTGTAGTAATTAGTATATTTTGTTTTTTCAAGAACGACAAATAGATAGAATATCCTAATATTTGAAAAATAGGACAATTATCAATAAATTATTTGAAATTTAGAAAAATACACAAAAATATTAGTATTTAACTAATTGCAATAAAATGATAAAAATTCCTATATATTGTGAAAATACAGATAATTATCAATAAATTGCATTAAAGTTAAAAAATATGCAAAAGACTAAATTTTATCATTTTTCGATTAGAAAGTCTGCATAAGTTAATTTTTAGATACGGATTGTCAAAATTGAGTGTCAACAATATGCATGAGTTGGAGAGTTGGATATTGTGGAAAGTTGAGAAATTTGGCACCAATGGCATTGTAAGCGGATATTGATTATTGATTATGGATGGTATTATAATTGGAACTGTTTGCACGCTGCAGCAGTTGATTAATGATTATTAAATATAAAATGATCAATGATTTGATATGGATCCGTCCCTCGAGAGTCAGGTGATTACCCATGTTACCTTGGGCCTTTTGAGCGTAGGTAACTGGGAGTTTTGGTGCTTGTTCAACATGTAGCCTTTGTCAAGCATATGGATTTGGGTTGTGAGTTATTAAGAAAGGGATCCGGAGTATGCATATATATATATATTTTGTTTTTTCAAGAACGACAAATTGAAAACTTTATGGTGAGCTTCTTTACTTGATCCGATCCGCATCACATGGAGTCTCCCTCTACTTATTTATTTTTGTTTATGCATTTCTTTTCCAGACAAATGTATTTGTTCAATTGATTCTAGTTGCTCTTATTAAATGCTCGTGATGTACTGATGCCAATTTTTGGTCGTTGGTTAGACAGTTGTGGTCGTATTTTGACCTTGTCTTGGATTTCGTACGTATGATATTGAATTGACATTTATTCCACATGGTTATTTATATGATGAAATATTTAATGTCTTATTAATTGGATTCTATGATTGTTGTTGTGTGTTGGCATACCTAGCGAGTAGGTTTGGTGCCATTATGGCCTTTGGTGGGATTTTGGGTCGTGAAAATCGAGGTCATATAAATCCATAGAAACCAATCCCAAAGAATAAATCTTCAACCTTTAATAAAATCTAAGAAGTCAACAAAAAGTCAACGTGGACTCACATGGTCAAAACACGAGTCAATGGGTAGATCCCGTCGACCCATAACTCCATGAGTCCAAATATGCTATAAGTTTTCAAATGCGAGTCCAAATCGATGTTCAAAATCTCAAAATACACTCTCTTAAATTATATACACCCCCCCCCCCCCAATCTACTCTTACATTCAATATTTTAGGGGCAGAAATGCATTGGGATCAAGATATATCATCAAAACCAAGTAGGAATTACTTACCCTCATGCTTGGGATAAAAATCTCCTCAAACCTCGCCACGTCTCAATCTCCAAAACTCAAAAATAGTTAAAATGAACTAAATCTCGACTTAAAAGAACCTGCCATGCATTTTCGCAAGTGCAGACCACTAGGCCGCAGGTGCAATCTCGCAGGTACAACCTTGCCCTCCTTGCCCTATATTCGGAGAGGCACACATACATATGCAGGAGAGACCATAGGTGCGGCTGCACCAGACACCAAAAATTCTAATTTTAGCTCAAAATGATATGAACAATCCCATAACACAACAGAGCCTCCTGGGATCCCCTCCATTCATCCTAGCAAGTCAATATATCCTATACAAACTTGTCTAAAGTCTCAAAAACACTACAAAAATATTTTAAAAAAACTATGAATCGTGCACAAACCAAAAATCACAAACTTTTCTTAAGTTCAAAATTTCAACTTTGGACTAAATACGTTTAATCATACTGGGCCATCCGAGACCCGAACTAAACATACGTCAAGTCCAAAATCATCATAAAACCTATTGAAACCTTGAAACTACCAATCCGGGGTCGTTTACGCACAATGTTGACTTTTATCAACTCTACCATCTTTAAGCCTCAAATTAGGAACTACGTGTTCCAAATAACTCCCAAACCCCTCGGGAACCAAATCATCCATCCCAGAAGTCATAAACCATCAAAACAATTTACGAAAAGCTACAAATAGGGTAATTATAATCTATAACTCAAAATAACTGATCGGGTCTTTACACCACTGTCATGAGGGTAACAATGTGATTGTCGATGTGGTCATCGAGGAAAACATGGTGGCTAACAAGACTAACTTGATATTGGACACATGCACTTCAAGGCACTTCTATGCCAACAAGGAGCTGTTTCATGACTTTAAGGAATCCACTTATGTGAGTATGTCTACATGGGTAACTCTACTACGACTAAAATTATGGGTAAATAAAATTTTATTATTAATTTAACTTTTTCAAAAACCTTGGCCTTGGATAGTATTCAGTGTGTTGCCTCCCTTTGTAAAAGCCTAGTTTCTAAGCATTTCTTAACAAAACAGGCCTTTAACTTATTTTTGAATATGATTAAATTGTTATTTATCATGGAGAAGACTTGTTGGGAAGGGGTACGTCAGTGAAAGGTTATTTGTACTGAACATTGTTCAAGATATTACCTGTTATGCAAGTACTTTCATGTCACGACCCAAAAACCTATCAAAGGTCGTGATGGAACCTAACCTCCAGTATTAGGTAAGCCAATAACCAAACATAGATCAAACTAAGAATAACATGATTTAATATAAACGATGTAGCATAAATATGTGAAATGAATCCTTCAATAACAACAAACACATAAATTCTACAACAATACTCCCCCTAAAACCTGGTAGTGTAGAGTCATGAGCATTAGAATAAGATACAACTGAATCTCTCAAAAATAAAAATATTGTCTGAAATATAAATAACAATATGATAAAAGAAGGAAAGGAATTCCAAGGGTCTGTGGACGACCATGCAGCACTACCTCAAGTCATCTATATCATCTTCTGGGCACCCTCACGTGGTCCACTAGAGCCAATGCCAAAATATGTACAAAAATATGCAGAAGTGTAGTATGAGTATGAGGCGATGTGTACTCTGTAAATATCAAGACTAACCTCAGTGAATTAGTGACATGGTACAAGTCACATGATACCTACTAACAAATAAACCTGCACAATTGATATCTATACATGGCAAGATTATAATAAGAGATGCAATACTGTAAAAGAATACATCATGGGATATCAACTTAACATGGATAGTTCTATCTCATTTATCAAGTCCAAAGCATATAACAAAGTCATCAAGTAGCATGTTAGAAGATCAACTTGAATGGTCAAAGCTTCCACCCTATGCTTAAAGCTCACCACATCGAATTCCATATTAGCATCGACCAGATATTTATCAATTTCCCACAACTTGCATGCATGCCATCTGGGATATCAACAATTTCACAAATAGCCCTTCTTGGAAAATTAAGATGTAGTAATCACGTAATGACCCGACCAATTATTTCAAGATTTAGCATTCTATTCAGTAGCTTGAGAACTCGAGTGGTTTCATATGATGAATTATAACTTACGTGTATGGTTGGTTTTGAGTTTTGAGTGGTTCAGGATTGATTTGGAAGAGTAATTCTCAATTTGGAAGCTTTAGGTTGGAAGAGTTTTCCAATGGTTGACTTTTGAGTAAAATACCCCAAAATCAGGATTTGATTGTTTTAATAGGTTAGAATAGTTATTTTGGACTTGGGCGTGTGTTCAGATTTGGATTCGGAGGTTCCTAGAAGGTTTTGGTTATATTTGCCGAAAGTTGGGAATTTAAAGGATTGGAGAGTTCATAGGTTTGCCTGCAAGTTGACTTTGTTGTTATCCGGTTTCGATTGGTATTCCGAGACTTTGGATAGGTTTATTTGATTTATTGGGACTTGTGTGCAAAGTTTGGTTGTGATACGGAATGTCTAAGTGGGATTCTCGATGAGTTCGGTGAAGTTTGAATGTTTGAAAGTTAAGATAAGGATTTTGATCTTTGATTCTTGGTTTTGTTGTTATTTTTTTTGTTTCGAGCCTTGGAAAAAGTTTGGATAAGGCATTTGGACATGTTTGTATGATTGGACAGGGTCCAGTGAGGCTCAGATGTATTTCGAGGTGGTTTCAGACCATTTAATTTAAGTAGCATTGCTGGTTTCTGATGCCTCTAATGAGCTTCACAATAGCGAAAGATGCGTCGCAATCACGTAGAGTGATTTTGGAGATGGGATCATTGTACTTCGCGTTCACAGGGGGTTAGTCTGTGTCTGTGTAGTATAGGGTAGGCTACTCATCGCGTTCACGTAAAGATGGCCACGTTCGCATATGAGTAAAGTCAGGCGGGAGTGTTAGCTTTCGTGTTTACAGAGGATTGAGGGTATGGTTTTCTGGTTCATGTGTGATGTGTTGAGTACGTGAAGAGGAGCATGAGTGCATGTTCGCATTTGGTCATCGTGATCGTAGGGGTCCTATCGCGATCGCGAAGGTTACCCCCGAGTAGACTATTTTAAGTGCTTATTTCGAGATTGTACACATTCTTTTATATCTTGAGCCCTAGACTTCGAGAGAAGAAGAATTTAAAGATGAATTTCACTAATACATTGGAGGTCAGTAACTTCACTTGGATTTGGTTATATTCCTTGATTCCCCATAGATTTGTACACCTAAAACTTTGGGGATTTCTACACCAAAAATGCGCATTTGGGGATTTGAGGGTCGATTTGGAATTGTTTTTGCAATCTAATCATATATTCGGACTTGTGGAATTATGGGTAGTCAGGATCTACCCCTTGGCTCGGGTTTTGACCATGTGGGGGCTGAATTGACTTTTAGGAATTTGATTAAAGATTGAAGCTATATTTTTTGGAGTTGATTCCAAATGCTTTGTTTGATGTCATTAAGTTATATTGGACTAGATTCAATCCATTTGGAGTTGGATTTGAAGGAAAGGTGGGTGTTGATTTATTACATCTTATCGGATGGAGGAAAGTCTCTTGTTTATCCTTGTAAGTGGAATTCTCTGTCACGATCCAAAACTACAAATAAGTTGTGATGGCTCCTAACTAACTTGAAAGGAAAGCCAACATAACCACAATGGAAAATAATAACAGAAATAGCAAAAACAATAGTACGAATCTAATACCAATAACATAAATAACTGCATCAAAATACAATAATCCCCTAGAACTGGTAATACAGTATCATGAGCTCTAAACAAAAGTACAAGTCTGGAATACAAATAGCAATATTATCTGAATGAAGATAACATTACTAAAAAGAAAGAGACACCAAGATTGTGATCAGGATGCAGCTCTACCCCGTCTATCCAAAGTGCTCACGGAAACACCTCACAACAAGCCATAACTTGGTCCAACACTTAGATCTGCACAATTAAGTGTATAGTGTGGTATGAGTATAACCGATCCCATGTACTCAGCAAGTATCATAACTAACCTCGGTGAGGTAACAGGAGCAAGAATTATTAATGATACTCGCTATTCACCTGTACAGTTAAAAAATCCAACAAGTACAGAATAATAATATGATCAAAGTCAGGAATCACAGATAAAACCACTTTGCACATAATAAATTAACATACTTTGCTCAGTCAACATCCAACATATAAAGAAGATATGTAAATAAAACAGGTAAACAACCAAGGAAATTGCAAGTAAATAAGAAATGCAATAACCAAATCAAACACTAGCCAGTCCTTCCTCATAAACACAATAACCGAACCAAATCACTTATCGGCTTTTCTCATACTGTGTGTACACTATCAAGAGAGAATCATGAGAGGGTGACCCTAGGGGGTTGGGTCCATATCCACACGATGCACGGATAACTCACGTGCTGATAATAATCACAATCCACAAGGTGTGGTCATATGCTAATAGTCACAATCCGCACGGTGTGGTCACATGCGAACAAATTACAATCCACATGGCATGGTCACGTGCTAACAATCACAATCCGCACGGCATGGTCACGTGCTAACAATCACAATCCTTACGACGTGGTCATGTGCTAACAAATCACAATCAGCACGGTGTGGTCACGTGCTACCACTCCAATCCATATCACACAGAAGTAGATATACAAGTTTACATGAACAATGGATATCAAAACATACTCACGTGCTAAGTGTATGCATGTGTGAAGTGTGCTATCAAAGATCAAATAGGGTATTTTCATCATGAATGCAGCAATTATCCGGTTCAATCCATAGATTAACCTCTATGTAACGTCAAACATGGTTCAAATAGTTGACAAAAGGGCACAAATATAAGAAACATCATAGCTTGACGCTTAGCAATCAAATCAAGGAATATCATAGTCTAAGTGCTACCCCGAGCAAGAATAATATCCCGGTGCTCGCACATGGGCTCAACCCCTCACATGTGCGCCACCTATAGCATGTAGCTATCACAAATAACTAATGAAACTAGTGCCTCAACCAAGATTAGGTAAGATACTGACCTCAAGTAAGCTTAATCAGTACTCTAAGAAGCCTTTCCCGCGTGAATCCACCTCTGAACCACTCAAATCTAGCTAAAATAACTTTATATCATCAATAATAGCCATAGGAATAACTCCAAATAATAAAGTAAAGATCTTGAATCATTTATGAAAGTCAACCCCAGGCCCTCATTCCGGAACTAGACAAAACTCACAAATGCCGAACACCTTTTCCGATACGAGTCCAAATATGTGTTTCATTCAATTCCATCCTCAAATCACCCATCAAATCACTAATTTTCACTCTCCAAAATCATAGTCCAAACCCCCCCCCCAAATCCCACCTTTAATTCCACTTTTGCGGACACTTAACTGCATTTATGGTGCGGCTTCTGTAGTCACAGAACCACAACTGCGCACTTCACTTGATTCCCAACCTACTGCTTCTGCGGTCATCACATCGCACCTACGCACCTGCATCTGCGGTCCTTCATCGCAGACGCGTACCTGTACCTGCGCCTAATCATCTACATCTGTGATCTTTGCCTTCTCCAGCCTAGTTTTAATTTTGCGACCACAAGCCCGGATCTATGGACTCACATCTATGACCATCACTCCGCTGATGTGGTAGCACCAGAACCAGAAATCTTTAGCAATGACAACAATATAAAAATGTTTGAAATCTATCAGAAACCCATTGGAGGCCCCTAGGACCCCGATCAATCACGCCAACCAATCCCAAAATATAACACGGACCTACTCGAGTTCTCAAATCATATAAAATAATATTAAAACCACGAATCACACCTCAATTCAAGCCTAAGGAACTAATCCAAATTTCTAAATTCAAAACTTACGCCAAACATGCCTAAACAACTCGGAATGACTTGAAATTTTGCATGCAAGTCCCAAATGACACAACATGCCTATTCCAACTCCCGAAACCAAAATTGGAACCCAATACCGTCAAAGTCAACTATTCGTGAAACCTATCAACCTTACAAACCTTCAATTTACCAACTTTTGCCAATTAAAGACAAAATAACTTAGGAACCTCCAAATCCAAATCCGGACATACGTCTAAGTCCTAAATCACCATACGAAGCTATTGAAACCATCAAAATATTGTTCCAGACTCGTCTACACAAAACAAAAATTCTGGTAAACTCCTAAAACTTAAGCATCCAACCTTGAGACTAAGTGTCCCAATTCAATCAAAAATTCCCCGAAACAAAACCAACCATCCCCACAAGTCACATAATCACAAGTACACATATGTAAAACATCAAAGAGGGGAAACAGGGCTAAAATACTCAGAACTACCGGCCAGGTCATTACATTCTCCCCTTTTAAACAAACGTTCATCCTCGAACGAGTCTAGAATCATACCTGGTATCACGACCCAAATCGATAGGCCGCGACGGGAACCCAGTACCTTACTCAACTGAGTACCAATATAACGTATCTTTCCGTATCATATTATCATAGACAACTGAGCCGGAGAGGCTGCCGTGAGATAGGTAGAATACAACATGTAATACCAACTTATACATAAGATATATGGGCCTATAAGACCAAAATAACCACTCGTACACTGAACATCGGCCGACAAGGCCATACAATCTTTTACGTACATGACATCTGTCTACAAGCCTTTAAGAATACATAATTGTCATAAAGGTCGGGACATAGCCCAGCTATACCGAAACAATACACATCTAAATCATACTGACCAAACAAGCAACTCCGAAGCAAATGGAGTGCACCAACATATTCCGCTGAGCTGATCGCCTACTTAGAGGACTCTCGACCTGTCTATCGAGACCTGTGGGCATGAAACGCAGCGTCCCCAGGCAAAATGGACGTCAGTACAAATAATGTACCGAGTATGTAAGGAATGAAAATCAGTAAATAATAGACATGAGAGAAACATGGAGTAAAAGACTCGACATGTACGTCTGCATAACTCTGTGAATCATTTCATTTTTATAATATCATGCATATGCGTATAAATGTAATGCATAGGTACATGCGTTCATAACATCATCAAGCCTCTGAGGGCATCACATCATATCATTTTGACCACTACGGGCAAATCATCAACGTATACCAGTTGATGAGGTGGTGGTGCGTATATAACGCCGTAACCGTTTCCCATATCCCATATACCTATATATATACGTATATAATGCCATCTGGTCATGGGTCAATGTACATGTATAAATGCATGAAATGCATAAGAAATACGTTAATAAGATTTCTCAGAATGTCATAAAAATAATATGCATGTCGGATAAACTTTATCAAATACGTATTTTTCTGAGACCCATGAATAGAAGATATAATAATAATTTACACGGGGAATCAAGAATATAGACTCCCCTAGTATTTCTATGAATGGAGTCATTTATGGAAGTTGCGCATTTTGCTCGTTTCATTTGTATTATTTGGATCATACAAAAAAAGAAAGAAGGGACAACCTTAACATACCTGGACCGATTCTCTTGACAATTTCTCTAACACACGTCTTTTGCGACGAAACACGTAATGGCAGATCAAGGTAGGGAATAATCCATATGATATTCTTGAGAAAGATTGCACCGCACTCCCTTAGAATTCGCCAAATCTCCCGTTCTTAAGACGCCATGAAATTTGGTTTAAAACTGATATATGTATTTCTCTTAACATGCCAAATCTCTCTTTAAATAGATATATGTTCTTAAGGTGCCAATCTCACGTTTTGAAGGAAATATTGAAGCACTCACGTTGCTAAGATGATATGAAATTTTGTTGAATCTTAGCTGAACGTTGTATAACACTTTGCTATAAGACCTCTCTTTGACGTAGAGAGGTTTATGCCTTAAATGGAGTGGGCCCCACATACTAATGACTAAGCCTTATAATCTTATTCATTGTGCCACATTTCCATTATAACATAAGAGTCACTATATAAGAAAAGAGGCTGCCACGTGAAAAACCAATTATCCTTATCCCACTAAACTAATTAATTAGTTAATCTTCCACTAAAATTACTAATTATCCAATTATCCATATAACTAAGAATTATCTCAGATTACTTAAAATACTACTTACTTTTAATACTCTTTATACACCTTACTATCATGGCCATGTGGTACCTTGTATGGTACTAGTTTATAAATACCGGATATTTTAGTTTGGGCAGTATTTTATCCCAAAATGTCAAACTTCGACAAAATTTATTTTTTTCGATTTACTTACCCTCTCACCTTCACGAATTTACTCATCACTTGTTTGAAATAGCATAATTCTTATAATCTCAATATAATTCCATTCCCGAACTTACGTTGATTAATTTACGATGAAACTTTAACGTACGAAAATGCGGAATGTAATATCTCATTTTCGATCTTATATCAATTTACTTATGGCGTACTTCCACATACTATAAAACATGGGGTGTAACATCATTCCCCCTTTGGAACATTCGTCCTCGAATGATGACTGATGCATTTATCATTTTCATGACTTATGTCTTCCGAATACTTTAGTACTCTGCTTGCCATCTAGGCAATTGTTCTGTGAATAATTCCAAAGGCCAGGGCATTCCCCCATTTAGGCCTCTTTCTCACACCACGACTTATGGTCGGAATCCTTCCAATCTCCTAACTGTTGCTACCTTCTATAATGCAGCCTGTACGACTCTGACTTTGTAAGTGCGCCTATGCGACTCTTCTCTCCTTTTTCCTCCAACTTTTAGCCAATCTCTAGGCCTCACTTTGTAAACATATATAGAGCTTAATAAGATGTCCCTCTGGGCATCTATAGGTATACTGAAGTTCTTTGCTCGGTACTTTGTCGAACTTACGAATATTGCTATATCTTATTTCATAGGCCCGGTTATCTACCCGCATGACTTTATTGCATCTAAGTAGGTCATACTATACCATAACTCTTACCTCGATTTACCGTTACCGAGGTCTGCTACCAAACTCCAGGTTACTCTCGTTGCTTATCCCATATATATAAATCTAAGTCCTTTAATGCTTCTTCATTACTATTCATCTTAAGTACGACGGCCTGATCTCATCTCATATTGTTGAACTTTTATCCATCTAGTATTGATTCACCTTAATATTGATCCATCATCTACCACTGATAAGTTGACCTCTTATGTAACACTCCCGCTAGGGCTCGTGTCTCATCGGGGACATCTGGTGTAATTAGATTTATCCATCTAGGGGTGATACTATACTTCCATAACCGTACTTTATAGTATTCCAATGCGATTCACCTTACATGGGTGTTTTAATCCCGTACAATTCATGAAATCCTCTTCAAGTCATTACTCAATCGAAGGCCCAAACGTCATCCTTTATCTATCACAATCACACCCTCATTCTACTACCAGGTCATCATTCCATCTCTTCTAAATGCTACTAGTCTTATACTCCTTTGAGTTCATTCAGGCTATACTGAGCTTTCTATAACTTAGAGAAACCATCATCTCTCTTGTTTTCACGGGCTTAATCCTGAGGACGTATCAATTTTCGTCACCTTCTCACTTACCCTTTCTTATCCTTACTCATGTCTTCCTAAAACCTTTTCACTCTACCATACTTTAGCTTGCGACCTACACATATCCATTTATATTACTCGCAACCTTCCTTCAACTTGCTTGCACCATAGATTTCCTTGTGTTATTCTAGAACATCAAGCGAGACATCACATCGTCTCTAACTCTTCTTTTACTCTCTTAACTAGACCTCTCGATACCTAGAAATCATAGGCTGGAAGATATGCCATGGACAACACCGCTATCATTCCTGGATATTGAATCCCACCGCTTCTAGCCTTCTATCTGAAGTATGGGCTATTCACAACCTTCTGCACTTGAATATCTCGTACGTTGTTCACCTTTACCTTACTTACCTTAAAATATCACCTCACATTCTTTTATCTCTTTCATAACCTTCCTTCCACACATGTATAATTCACATCCTCAACTTGAAGCTTTATTATAATACTTGCACCTCTGGTGCATGCACAATTCGGTGAGAGCTTCATACTGACTTCTTATGAGGCTGGTACTCTTCTAACTGGCTTTCTTGTAGAGCTGTTATAGAATATGGTTGTTGTACTATCTCTCTTGTACATCTGATATTAAGAGTGATCCAATAATATTCTCAATCACGAGGTCTATAATTTTCTAGGTCCAATAATCAGACTCTTGATTTACGTCGTTGATGTAACTCTTTACTTTCTTCTTCCTTCTGATCATCCTTTAGGCTTAAGCTATCTTCCAATCTGTAGCTCATGGTATTAGTTATTACTTTAGCCTTTCATGGACGCTCTGAAATATCCGTGATACCATCATTTAACAATTCAATCCTTTGTCGATTACCTGGACTCAATTTTTTTCTTTTAACTTATTTTGGAGTCTTCTACGACTGTATGATTGTCAACATATATGCTGCATGGATAATACTCCGAAATCTTAAGTGCGTTCATAACGTAACTAACTCTGGATCATTGATCGAATAATTCCTTTTGTTCCTTCTCAGCTTTCTTTGAACGTAAGCTATTACTTCTCCTGGTCGTTCTGCCACTTGTTGCATTCATACTTAGCTTATCTTAGTTCCCACGCATGCTGGAATTTTGTGCAACTCATATGGTCTCGAATATTACTTTTGGTTTCATTTCCCGCTCATTAGCCACGATAGGTGCCACTTTCTTAAGGGGTGCATACAATATTGTTGTGAGACTATTGTTACAAGACGATTTCCTCTTTAGGTCACTGTGCTTAGGTTGAAGCCTTCTTCCTTATTTCCTCAGATAGTCTTTTGTTGTAGTACTTAGGGAAGACCCTCCGATTCTTGTAAAGTTGCGAGCTTATTACATCGTATACCCAATAAAATTTTTGATGTCCTTCCTCGCCTATAATTATCCGTAGTTACTTACATCCACACCATTGTGCTTGTAGGGTTGCTTCTGAACTGATATTTTGACTGTCTTCCCAGTGCCACTCTCTTTTATTTCCGTAACACTCATGCGGTACCTTTAACTACACCAACTCCTATCTGAATATTTCTCAAGGATCACGATGTCATAACTACGAGGCTGAATTCACTATATTAGGTTTTACTATGTTTATCTTGCACGATCTGTTGACTTGTCTGTATCCTCCTCTATAGCTATAAATAGGCCCTTCCTGAATCAACTACTAACTACTTGTTGGCCTATTCTCATATCAATATTCCGCATAATCTTTCTTGGGTAATGTCCTTTGTCTTAACTTACGTCCCGCACAGGCTCCTTATCTATCAATAACATCTCGGGCAGGAACCCTTACTTCCTCATCTTGACATCTTGTTTGCATAATGTTCTGGAAAGGTAGCATATCAGTAGGATTTGAATAAGTGCAATCTCATCCTTTTCTCATTTTTATCGCATTCTTCCTTTACTATTCCATAGTTACTAGAACCACTTAATTCTTACTTAATGCCATATCACTCCATATTCTCCCCTTTAGGGACTCACTAATAGTTGGAGCCACGACGATCTACCTATATATGTTTTACCTTTTCATCTTTGGCATCTTTCCACATCATCGATGATCCTAACTCGCCTCGCGGTGATCCTTCTGTACCAAGGATAACGAAATTCCTTACTCGTGAATAGTGTAACTGGCACATACAATCCCTTAAACTTAACTTTGCTCACCTTGCTTGCTTTAGGGAAGCATATTTCTAAATGACCTTTAAAGGTTATTCTTCTGTCATCTATTCTATTATCGCCAGGACGCAATCTATGAAATTCTCATGATGCCGACTATTACTCAGTCCCTAGTTCATGTTTAGTTTATCTTGTTCATCAGTCCATGCTGATTTCTTATTACTATGGGGTCTAACATTTCCTTTTAGTAATCACGTTGGAGTCACGAACATATTTCTCGAAATGAGGATATGACTTTATGGCCTATATTCTTTTGTTGTGTCAAGGCCTGTCACCTCTCGTCTTTTCCTTCACTTGACCATAGACTCTCTAATACTGTTATCTTTTTGATCTACCATTGTCATCCATGTATCACATCTTATAATGCTTCATAAACTCTCTTCTTATTTCCCGCTAACATTTATGTCTTTCACTTTTTTTCGAAAAATTCGAACAAGACATTCTTTTGCTTCTAGCTCCCCTTGCTCCACCTACTGGCTCATCAGGTTGGCTAATGTTCTTTCTTTAATAGGACGGGAGCCACACTAAGATAATATTTATCCCTTCCAGTATTCCAGTGCCTATTTTTGTAGTACTCGTATCTAGTTGTACTATTTTAGAGTGCACCATCTGGGCATCTCACAAGGAGATCTATTAGCACAATACCCTTCTGAAATGTTAGCTAACGCTAATAATCCATCCATCATTTTGGGTTACCCTATCCTGCCTTCTCTTATACTACTTCTGTTAGCCCCCATATGGCATAAATGAGATGGGTGTGGCCAATTGTACATACTTCTGTTATTGTTGAAGGTAACTCAAAAGGCTTATATTCCTCTGCGAGAATCTTCATTAGCTGGGTAGCTTGTACCCTTTTTCATCTTGCTTCTTTTACTTGCTAAAACTTGTATCTACCTTTCGATTCTCTTATTCCTTCTTACCATACGAGTGGATAGACATTTTTGCCTTAGGGATCCTTATCAAGAAGTTTTACACATCTTAGTACACACATGATCTGTTGAAGACCTCATATTTACTCATCATAAGCATCATGAAAAATGGAGCTCCTCTGACTCAACTCTTCCACAGCTATATCTCTTACCAACCGTCTTTCTGGATGTAGGTATCGTCGTATTATGAATAAGATAGAGTTTAGGAAATTGAGTTCTTACAACTGAGATCTATCGCATGATCTAGAGTAAGAAGAAAGAGTGACAGTAATAAATGCCGTGTAGCCTCTTGCTTATAAGTGTGGTGCACAACACACCCATAAATAAGGCTCTACTAGACACGACTTGCAGACTCCCTAGGACAGAACTGCTCTGATACTAATTTTGTCACGACCCAAACCGATTGTCACGCCCTAAACCTGAAGGGACGTGGCCGGCACCCGGTACCATACTCGGCCCGAGCGTACCACTCTGTAACTGTGAACTCTAGAGGAATAACCCTCAACCTACGCCGATGAGACCATATTCTGAATCATCTAAAAATATCGTCTGTCTCATCTAAGGGGTAAACATACCCAAAAACTCATATATATATATATAAATGTACAGACTGAGGAGGCCGCCGTGAACATCTACTGTTATACAAACTATACAGGACTTGTCTACAAGCCTCTAGAGATAGTTGAACTGTATCATGGTCGGGACAGGGCCTCGACCTACCCATCAAACCTGTATATATATAACAGACTCCAAGGTCTAGACCTGGTAACTCCGGGGAAGTGGAGCTTACCAACCAAGCTGATATTTGGCTCTGTCTACTGGGAAGGTCTATCCAGCTGTCTATCAGGACCTGCAGGCATGAAATGCAGCGTCCCCAACAAAGGGACGTCAGTACAAATAATGTACTGAGTATGTAAGGCAACAAAATAACTGAAAGCTGAAACTGAATTGATGATATAATAACGAAATGTAACTGGGAGTCAAAAATGGTCTGGAGATATATGCTTACCTGCTGATACTGACTCAACTCTCTCCATATAGTATGTAAAAAAGTTGTCCGGCCCTATAAGGCTCGGTATGTGTAACTGCCCTGCCGTAGTAGGCTCGCTCATAGGCGCTCGGCCATACTAGGCTCTGTATCTCGGCCATTCTGGGCTCGCTCATAGGCGCTCGGCCACAGTAGGCTCGGTATATACTTACCATCTGATCAGTGGTTGCCCAATAGGGGCCTGCCCATCGATTATAGCTCGATGGTGGTAAACATACTGTAACATTGTATATATATATATATATATATATATATATATATATATATATATATATATACTCTCTGCTCTCTTAGATGAAATAAGACAATACTAAACTGAATATGAAGTCTCGATAAGGGAGAATACTGTAACTTCGGAGATTAGGATAATGTGAATAAATTCAGGAATACGAACTTCTCTTTATGCCTCGTTATCAAACTCATGTAGTTACGGGATCATGCCAAAATGAAGAAAGGTTTAGCCTTAACATACCTTATCACAATATTTCCAATCACCAACTTGAACTCACCTCTTCTCACCTTAATCTACAACAACGATAATAATACTATCATTAAGTTACGAAAGGTACAACTAACGCACAACGAACGACAAGCTTATTTTGTATTAAAACGGACAGCATCTCCCCTATAATCCTTACTTCTTCCAAATTCAAGATAACACCACAACACCAAAAACAACAATAAGAACATATATACATTAGTTTCCAACCTTATGCATACCATACAATACTACAAAACAGCCCAACACACCCCAATCGCTTCATACACAAAACGACCACCGTAGTAGTGTCAACAACCCGAAATTGTTACGATGAACGACCAGCCCAACATCCTGCATTTATGTGGTGTTTCTCCACACCCTTCCTCCTCCAAAACTCTCACAAAACAGTAGTAAAAGATGCTGCCCAACAGCACAACAAAACAGTCCACAAAACAGTCCGCTACAAGTGAATAACTCGAACTCACGGCTTCCGATCACCGTCCCGTGAGTTCTTACAAGTATAGAACGACTTACCATGAATTTACAGCAGACAAAATGGATGAAAGAGAGCAGTAAACTCACCTTATTTGTTGGATAACTCAGCTCCTATCTTGGTTCTTCAAACTCTAGGTTTTACCTCCAATTAGAACTTGAAAGGGAGAGAAAATCAATTAGGGTTTGTGGGAAATTTTTGGGAGGATTTGTTTGCAGAGCTTATGTCTGATTATTATGCTCTATTTTAAGTCTAATATATGAAGAAAATAGGCCTTTAAAAGGCCTCTTTGGACGACCCGAAATGGCCCATTTTTGGGCTTTCATTTAAGCAAGTAGGTGACACACCTACTTGTCACCTAGCAGCTTGCGCAGTATCGCAAACATGCACATATCTCTCTACTCCGATGTCGTATTGACAAATGGTTTAATGCGTTGGAAACTAGACTCATAGAGCTTTAATTTGATAGGTGGAACACACCATAACTCTAAGTATATTGGGAGAAAATTGCAGTTACATTTGACCCAAAGTTTCAGTAAAACTTATGAATGTAACTTGTGATGACTTTCATCGACTTTTGTTCCACAACTCGCTTGACTTAAAAACATAACACACGGATGTAATATGACTAATATAAATCATAACATAACCTACTTATCAATTTAAACACCCTGGTCTCACTCCAAAAGTACATGTTATAACATTCCCAATTTGTCGACTTTCGACGAAACATTATTTGTTTTCAATTCCTTTAGCTTGTGAAACTTCCAACCATCTTTGTACTTGTTGTTAATGATCTTTAATATTTGTAACCTCCGAGGTAATATGATTAACTTACTTTGCAAACTTTTCAAATATGATTTCACTTCTGAGCTTACATCAATTGACTTATGACGACTCATACGTACGAAAACATGGGTTGTAACACCGATGGGCCACGACGGGCACCTGGTACCTTACTCAACCGAGTACCAACATAACGTATCTTTCCGTATCATACTATCATAGATAACTGAGCCGGAGAGGCTACCGTGAGATAGGTAGAATACA